>NW_026735483.1:0-124355 GCF_949786415.1 Peromyscus eremicus | reverse complement strand
GTAGGAAGCACAGTTCTTTTGTACTCAGCAAGCTCACTGTTCTGGCCCTATAGGAAGCACAGTAGAGTAGAAGAGTGCTCTTTCCTCAAAAGCAGAGAGTGTTTTTTGTAAGGCGAGCTAGCGTTTGTTTCCCAGTCCTAAATGGAGTTGAATCACATGCAGTTTTTGGTCATACGAGCAAGAGTTGTTTTCTGGTAAGGAAAGTCAATATTGCGCTCCCATTGCCATAAACAGTGCAAATAGCACTCGCGTCTGTTCCCAGGAAGTACAGTGTATGGGACTGAAGAGGAGCTACTGTTCTTGTCAGTTTCCTAAGCAGAGTTGAACTAGATATGATCCGTGTGTGTAGGAAGCACAATTCTTTTGTTCTGAGCAAGCTCACTGTTTGGACCCCACAGGAAACACAGTAGAGAAGATGTGTGCCCTATTCTCAAAAGCAGAGCATGTTTCTTGTAAGGCAAGCTAGCGTTTGTTTCCCAGTCCTAAGTGGGTTGAAACAAATGCAGTTTCTGGTACTAAGAGCAAGAGTTGTTTTCTGGTAAGAAGAGTCACTATTGCACTCCCATTGCCATACACAGTACAAATAGCACTCGCGTCGGTTTCCAGCAAGTACAGTGTATTGGTCTGAAGAGGAGCTACTGTTCTTGTCAGTTTCCTAAGCACAGTTGAACTAGATATGGCCCATGTGTGTAAGAAGCACAGTTCTTTTGTTCTCAGCAAGCTCACTCTTCGGACCACATAGAAAAGACATTAGAGTAGAAGAGTGCTCTTTTCTCAAAAGCAGAGTGTGTTTCTTGTAAGGCGAGCTAGCGTTTGTTTCCCAGTCCTAAATGAAGTTGAATCACATGCAGTTTTTGGTCCTACGAGCAAGAGTTGTTTTCTGGTAAGGAAAGTCAATATTGCGCTCCCATTGCCATACACAGTGCAAATAGCACTCGCGTCTGTTCCCAGCAAGTACAGTGTATTGGACTGAAGAGGAGCTACTGTTCTTGTCCATTTCCTAAGCAGAGTTGAACTAGATATGACCCGTGTGTGTAGGAAGCACAATTCTTTTGTTTTGAGCAAGCTCACTGTTTGGACCCCATAGGAAACACAGTAGAGAAGATGTGTGCCCTATTCTCAAAAGCAGAGCGTGTTTCTTGTAAGGCGAGCTAGCGTTTGTTTCCCAGTCCTAAGTGGATTGATTCAAATGCTGTTTCTGGTCCTAAGAGCAAGAGTTGTTTTCTGGTAAGAGGAGTCACTATTGTGCTCCCATTGTCATACACAGTGCAAATAGCCCTCGCGTCTGTTCCCAGCAAGTACAGTGTATTTGAATGAAGAGGAGATACTGTTTTTGTCAGTTTCCTAAGCAGAGTTGAACTAGATATGACCCGTGTGTGTAGGAAGCACAGTTCTTTTGTTCTGAGCAAGCACACTGTTTGGACCCCATAGGAAACATAGTAGAGTAGATGTGTGCCCTATTCTCAAAAGTAGAGTGTGTTTTTTGTAAGGCGAGCTAGCGTCTGTTTCGCAATCCTAAATGGAGTTGAATCACATGCAGTTTCCGTTCCTACGAGCAAGAGTTGTTTTCTGGTAAGGAAAGTCACTATTGCGCTCCCATTGCCATACACAGTGCAATTAGCACTCGCGTCTTTTCCCAGCAAGTACAGTGTATTGGACTGAATAGGATCTACTGTTCTTGTCAGTTTCCTAAGCAGAATTGAACTAGATATGGCCCGTGTGTGTAGGAAGCACAGTTCTTTTGTTCTGAGCAAGCTCACTGTTTGGACCCCATAGGAAACACAGTAGAGTAGAAGAGTGCTCTTTTCTCAAAAGCAGAGTGTGTTTCTTGTAAGGCGAGCTAGCGTTTGTTTCCCAGTCTTAAATGGAGTTGAATCACATGCACTTTCTGGTCCTACGGGCAAGAGTTGTTTTCTGGTAAGAAGAGTCGCTATTGTGCTCCCATTGCCATACATAGTGCAAATAGCACTGGCCTCTGTACCCAGCAAGTACTGTGTATTGGACTGAATAGGATCTACTGTTCTTGTCAGTTTCCTAAGCAGAATTGAACTAGATATGGCCCGTGTGTGTAGAAAGCACAGTTCTTTTGTTCTGAGCAAGCTCACTGTTCTGGCCCTATAGGAAACACAGTAGAGTAGAAGAGTGCTCTTTTCTCAAAAGCAGAGTGTGTTTCTTGTAAGGCGAGCTAGCGTTTGTTTCCCAGTCCTAAATGGAGTTGAATCACATGCAGTTTCTGGTCCTACGAGCAAGAGTTGTTTTCTGGTAAGAAGAGTCACTATTGCGCTCCCATTGTCATACTCAGGCAAATAGCACTGGCCTCTGTTCCTAGCATGTACAGTGTACTGGACTAAAGAGGATCTACTGTTCTTGTCAGGTTCCTAAGCAGAGTTGAACTAGATATGGCCCATGTGTGTAGGAAGCACAGTTCTTTTGTACTCAGCAAGCTCACTGTTCTGGCCCTATAGGAAAAACAGTAGATTAGAAGAGTGCTCTTTCCTCCAAAGCAGAGTGTGTTTCTTGTAAGGCGAGCTAGAGTTTGTTTCCCAGTCCTAAATGGAGTTGAATCACATGCAGTTTCCGTTCCTATGAGCAAGAGTTGTTTTCTGGTAAGGAAAGTAAACTATTGCACTCCCATTGACAAACACAGTGAAAATAGCCCTCGCGTCTCTTCCCAGCAAGTACAGTGTATTGGACTGAAGAGGAGCTACTGTTCTTGTCAGTTTCCTAAGCAAATTTGAACTAGATATGGCCCGTGTGGGTAGGAAGCACAGTTCATTTGTTCTGAGCAAGCTCACTGTTTGGATCCCATAGGAAACACAGTAGAGTAGAAGAGTGCTCTTTTCTCAAAAGCAGAGTGTGTTTCTTGTAAGGCGAGCTAGCGTTTGTTTCCCAATCCTAAATGGATTTGAATCACATCCAGGTTCTGGTCCTACAAGCAAGAGTTGTTTTCTGGTAAGAAGAGTCACTATTGCGCTCCCTTTGCCATACACAGTGCAAATAGCCTTCGCCTCTGTTCCCAGCAAGTACAGTGTATTGGACTGAAGAGGAGCTACTGTTCATGTCAGGTTCCTAAGCAGAATTGAACTAGATATGGCCCGTGTGTGTAGGAAGCACAGTTCTTTTGTTCTGAGCAAGCTCACATTTCGAACCCCATAGGAAACACAGTAGAGTAGAAGAGTGCATTTTTCTCAAAAGCAGATTGTGTTTCTTGTAAGGCGAGCTAGCGTTTGTTTCCCAGTCCTAAATGGAGTTGAATCACATGCAGTTTCTGGTCCTACGAGCAAGAGTTGTTTTCTGGTAAGAAGAGTCACTATTGCGCTCCCATTGCCATACACAGTGCAAATAGTACTCGCGTCTGTAACCAGCATGTACAGCGTATTGGACTGAAGAGGATCTTCTGTTCTTTTCAGTTTCTTAAGCAGAGTTGAACTAGATATGGCCCGTGTGTGTAGGAAGCACAGTTCTTTTGTTCTGAGCAAGCTCACATTTCAAACCCCATAGGAAACACAGTAGAGTAGAAGAGTGCGCTTTTCTCAAAAGCAGAGTGTGTGTCTTGTAAGGCGAGCTAGCGTTTGTTTCCCAGTCCTAAATGGAGTTGAATCACATGCAGTTTCTGGTCCTACGAGCAAGAGTTTTTTCTTGTAATAAGAGTCACTATTGCGCTCCCATTGTCATACTCAGGGCAAATAGCACTGGCCTCTGTTCCCAGCATGTACAGTGTATTGGACTAAAGAGGATCTACTGTTCTTGTCAGGTTCCTAAGCAGAGTTGAACTAGATATAGCCCATGTGTGTAGGAAGCACAGTTCTTTTGTACTCAGCAAGCTCACTGTTCTGGCCCTATAGGAAACACAGTAGATTAGAAGAGTGCTCTTTCCTCCAAAGCAGAGTGTGTTTCTTGTAAGGCGAGCTAGTGTTTGTTTCCCAATCCTAAATGGAGTTGAAATACACATGCAGTTTCTGGTCCTACGAGCAAGAGTTGTTTTCTGGTAAGAAGAGTCACTATTGCGCTCCCTTTGCCATACACAATGCAAATAGCCCTCGCGTCTGTTCCCAGTAAGTACAGTGTATTGGACTGAAGAGGAGCTACTCTCTTGTCAGTTTCCTAAGCAGAGTTGAACTAGATATGGCCCATGTGTGTAGGAAGCACAGTTCTTTTGTACTCAGCAAGCTCACTGTTCTGGCCCTATAGGAAACACAGTAGAGAAGAGTGCTCTTTCCTCAAAAGCAGAGTGTGTTTTTTGTAAGGCGGGTTGCGTTTGTTTCGCAGTCCTAAATGGAGTTGAATCACATGCAGTTTCCGTTCCTACGAGCAAGAGTTGTTTAGCTGGTAAGGAAAGTCAATATTGCGCTCCCATTGCCATACACAGTGCAAATAGCACTGGCGTCTGTACCCAGCATGTACAGCGTATTGGACTGAAGAGGATCTTCTGTTCATTTCAGTTTCCTAAGCAGAGTTGAACGAGATATGGCCCGTGAGTGTAGGAAGCACAGTTCTTTTGTTCTGAGCAAGCTCACATTTCGAACCCCATAGGAAACACAGTAGAGTAGAAGAGTGCATTTTTCTCAAAAGCAGAGTGTGTTTCTTGTAAGGCGAGCTAGCATTTGTTTCCCAGTCCTAAATGGAGTTGAATCACATGCAGTTTCTGGTCCTACGAGCAAGAGTTTTTTCTGGTAATAAGAGTCACTATTGCGCTCCCATTGTCATACTCAGGGCAAATAGCACTGGCCTCTGTTCCCAGCATGTACAGTGTATTGGACTAAAGAGGATCTACTGTTCTTGTCAGGTTCCTAAGCAGAGTTGAACTAGATATGGCACATGTGTGTAGGAAGCACAGTTCTTTTGTACTCAGCAAGCTCACTGTTCTGGCCCTATAGGAAACACAGCAGAGTAGAAGTGTGCTCTTTCCTCAAAAGCAGAGTGTGTTTTTTGTAAGGCGAGCTAGCGTTTGTTTCGCAGTGCTAAATGGAGTTGAATCACATGCAGTTTCCGTTCCTACGAGCAAGAGTTATTTTCTGGTAAGGAAAGTCACTATTGCGCTCCCATTGCCATACACATTGCAATTAGCACTCGCGTCTCTTCCCAGTAAGTACAGTGTATTGGACTGAAGAGGAGCTACTGTTCTTGTCAGTTTCCTAAGCAGACTTGAACTACATATGGCCCGTGTGTGTAGGAAGCACAGTTCATTTGTTCTGAGCAAGCTCACTGTTCGGACCCCATAGGAAACACAGTAGAGTAGAAGAGTGCATTTTTCTCAAAAGCAGAGTGTGTTTCTTGTAAGTCCAGCTAGCGTTTGTTTCCCAGTCCTAAATGGAGATGAAATACACCTGCAGTTTCTGGTCCTACGAGCAAGAGTTGTTTTCTGGTAAGAAGAGTCACTATTGTGCTCCCATTGCCATACACAGTGCAAATAGCACTGGCGTCTGTACCCAGCATGTACAGTGTATTGGACTGAAGAGGATCTACTGTTCTTGTCAGTTTCCTAAGCAGAATTGAACTAGATAAGGCCCGTGTGTGTAGGAAGCACAGTTCTTTTGTTCTGAGCAAGCTCACGGTTCTGGCCCTATAGGAAACACAGTAGAGTAGAAGAGTGCGCTTTTCTCAAAAGCAGAGTGTGTTTCTTGTAAGGCGTGCTAGCATTTGTTTCCCAGTCCTAAATGGAGTTGAATCACATGCAGTTTCTGGTCCTACGAGCAAGAGTTTTTTCTGGTAATAAGAGTCACTATTGCGCTCCCATTGTCATACTCAGGGCAAATAGCACTGGCCTCTGTTCCCAGCATGTACAGTGTATTGGACTAAAGAGGATCTACTGTTCTTGTCAGGTTCCTAAGCAGAGTTGAACTAGGTATGGCCCATGTGTGTAGGAAGCACAGTTCTTTTGTACTCAGCAAGCTCACTGTTCTGGCCCTATAGGAAAAACAGTAGAGTAGAAGAGTGCTCTTTCCTCCAAAGCAGAGTGTGCTTCTTGTAAGGCGAGCTAGAGTTTGTTTCCCAGTCCTAAATGGAGTTGAATCACATGCAGTTTCCGTTCCTACGAGCAAGAGTTTTTTTCTGGTAAGAAGAGTCACTATTGCGCTCGCATTGCCATACACAGTGCAAATAGCACTGGCGTCTGTACCCAGCATGTACAGCGTATTGGACTGAAGCCAATCTACTGTTCTTTTCAGTTTCCTAAGCAGAGTTGAACTAGATATGGCCAGTGTGTGTAGGAAGCACAGTTCTTTTGTTCTGAGCAAGCTCACATTTCGAACCCCATAGGAAACACAGTAGAGTAGAAGAGTGCATTTTTCTCAAAAGCAGAGTGTCTTTCTTGTAAGGCGAGCAAGCGTTTGTTTCCCAGTCCTAAATGGAGTTGAATCACATGCAGTTTCTGGTCCTACGAGGAAGAGTTGTTTTCTGGTAAGAAGAGTCACTATTGCGCTCCCGTTGACATACACTGTGCAAATAGCACTGGTGTCTGTACCCAGCATGTACAGTGTATTGGGCTGAAGAGGATCTACTGTTCTTGTCAGTTTCCTAAGCAGAATTGAACTAGATATGGCCCGTGTATGTAGGAAGCACAGTTCTTTTGTTCTGAGCAAGCTCACTGTTTGGACCCCACAGGAAACACAGTAGAGTAGAAGAGTGTTCTTTTCTCAAATCAGAATGTGTTTCTTGTATTGTGAGCTAGCGTTTGTTTCCCAGTCATACATGGAGTTGAATCACATGCAGTTTCTGGTCCTACGAGCAAGGGATGTTTTCTGGTAAGAAGAGTCACTATTGCGCTCCCATTGCCATACACAGTGCAAATAGCACTGGCGTCTGTACACAGCATGTACAGCGTATTGGACTGAAGAGGATCTACTGTTTTTGTCAGTTTCCTAAGCAGAATTGAACTAGATATGGCCCGTGTGTGTAGGAAGCACAGTTCTTTTGTTCTGAGCAAGCTCACTGTTCTGGCCCTATAGGAAACACAGTAGAGTAGAAAAGTGCTCTTTTTTCAAAAGCAGAGTGTGTTTCTTGTAAGGCGAGCTAGCGTTTGTTTCCCAGTCCTAAATGGAGTTGAATCACATGCAGTTTCTGGTCCTACGAGCAAGAGTTGTTTTCTGGAAAGAAGAGTCACTATTGCGCTCCCATTGCCATACACTGTGCAAATAGCACTGGCGTCTGTACCCAGCATGTACAGTGTATTGGACGGAAGAGGATCTACTGTTCTTGTCAGTTTCCTATGCAGAATTGAACTGGATATGGCCCGTGTGAGTTGGAAGCACAGTTCTTTTGTTATGAGCAAGCTCACTTTTTGGAACCCATAGGAAACACAGTAGAGTACAAGAGTGCTCTTTTCTCAAAAGCAGAGTGTGTTTCTAGTAAGGCGAGCTAGCCTTTGTTTCGCAGTCCTAAATGGAGTTGAATCACATGCAGTTTCCGTTCCTACGAGCAACAGTTTTTTTCCTGTAAGGAAAGTCACTATTGCGCTCCCATTGCCACACACAGTGCAAATAGCACTCGCGTCTGTTCCCAGCAAGTACAGTGTATTGGACTGAAGAGGATATACTGTTCTTGTCAGTTTCCTAAGCAGAATTGAACTAGATAAGGCCCGTGTGTGTAGGAAGCACAGTTCTTTTTTTCTGAGCAAGCTCACTGTTCTGGCCCTATAGGAAACACAGTAGAGTAGAAGAGTGAGCTTTTCTCAAAAGCAGAGTGTGTTTCTTGTAAGGCGAGCTAGCGTTTGTTTCCCAGTCCTAAATGGAGTTGAATCACATGCAGTTTCTGGTCCTACGAGCAAGAGTTTTTTCTGGTAATAAGAGTCACTATTGCGCTCCCATTGTCATACTCAGGGCAAATAGCACTGGCCTCTGTTCCCAGCATGTACAGTGTATTGGACTAAAGAGGATCTACTGTTCTTGTCAGGTTCCTAAGCAGAGTTGAACTAGGTATGGCCCATGTGTGTAGGAAGCACAGTTCTTTTGTACTCAGCAAGCTCACTGTTCTGGCCCTATAGGAAACACAGTAGAGTAGAAGAGTGCTCTTTCCTCCAAAGCAGAGTGTGCTTCTTGTAAAGCGAGCTAGAGTTTGTTTCCCAGTCCTAAATGGAGTTGAATCACATGCAGTTTCCGTTCCTACGAGCAAGAGTTGTTTTCTGGTAAGAAGAGTCACTATTGCGCTCGCATTGCCATACACAGTGCAAATAGCACTGGCGTCTGTACCCAGCATGTACAGCGTATTGGACTGAAGCCAATCTACTGTTCTTGTCAGTTTCCTAAGCAGAATTGAACTAGATATGGCCCGTGTGTGTAGGAAGCACAGTTCTTTTGTTCTGAGCAAGCTCACTGTTCTGGCCCTATAGGAAACACAGTAGAGTAGAAAAGTGCTCTTTTTTCAAAAGAAGAGTGTGTTTCTTGTAAGGCGAGCTAGCGTTTGTTTCCCAGTCCTAAATGGAGTTGAATCACATGCAGTTTCTGGTCCTACGAGCAAGAGTTGTTTTCTGGAAAGAAGAGTCACTATTGCGCTCCCATTGCCATACACTGTGCAAATAGCACTGGCGTCTGTACCCAGCATGTAGAGTGTATTGGACGGAAGAGGATCTACTGTTCTTGTCAGTTTCCTATGCAGAATTGAACTGGATATGGCCCGTGTGAGTTGGAAGCACAGTTCTTTTGTTATGAGCAAGCTCACTTTTTGGAACCCATAGGAAACACAGTAGAGTACAAGAGTGCTCTTTTCTCAAAAGCAGAGTGTGTTTCTAGTAAGGCGAGCTAGCCTTTGTTTCGCAGTCCTAAATGGAGTTGAATCACATGCAGTTTCCGTTCCTACGAGCAACAGTTTTTTTCCTGTAAGGAAAGTCACTATTGCGCTCCCATTGCCACACACAGTGCAAATAGCACTCGCGTCTGTTCCCAGCAAGTACAGTGTATTGGACTGAAGAGGATATACTGTTCTTGTCAGTTTCCTAAGCAGAATTGAACTAGATAAGGCCCGTGTGTGTAGGAAGCACAGTTCTTTTGTTCTGAGCAAGCTCACTGTTCTGGCCCTATAGGAAACACAGTAGAGTAGAAGAGTGCGCTTTTCTCAAAAGCAGAGTGTGTTTCTTGTAAGGCGAGCTAGCGTTTGTTTCCCAGTCCTAAATGGAGTTGAATCACATGCAGTTTCTGGTCCTACGAGCAAGAGTTTTTTCTGGTAATAAGAGTCACTATTGCGCTCCCATTGTCATACTCAGGGCAAATAGCACTGGCCTCTGTTCCCAGCATGTACAGTGTATTGGACTAAAGAGGATCTACTGTTCTTGTCAGGTTCCTAAGCAGAGTTGAACTAGGTATGGCCCATGTGTGTAGGAAGCACAGTTCTTTTGTACTCAGCAAGCTCACTGTTCTGGCCCTATAGGAAACACAGTAGAGTAGAAGAGTGCTCTTTCCTCCAAAGCAGAGTGTGCTTCTTGTAAGGCGAGCTAGAGTTTGTTTCCCAGTCCTAAATGGAGTTGAATCACATGCAGTTTCCGTTCCTACGAGCAAGAGTTGTTTTCTGGTAAGAAGAGTCACTATTGCGCTCGCATTGCCATACACAGTGCAAATAGCACTGGCGTCTGTACCCAGCATGTACAGCGTATTGGACTGAAGCCAATCTACTGTTCTTTTCAGTTTCCTAAGCAGAGTTGAACTAGATATGGCCAGTGTGTGTAGGAAGCACAGTTCTTTTGTTCTGAGCAAGCTCACATTTCGAACCCCATAGGAAACACAGTAGAGTAGAAGAGTACATTTTTCTCAAAAGCAGAGTGTGTTTCTTGTAAGGCGAGCAAGCGTTTGTTTCCCAGTCCTAAATGGAGTTGAATCACATGCAGTTTCTGGTCCTACGAGGAAGAGTTGTTTTCTGGTAAGAAGAGTCACTATTGCGCTCCCGTTGACATACACTGTGCAAATAGCACTGGTGTCTGTACCCAGCATGTACAGTGTATTGGGCTGAAGAGGATCTACTGTTCTTGTCAGTTTCCTAAGCAGAATTGAACTAGATATGGCCCGTGTATGTAGGAAGCACAGTTCTTTTGTTCTGAGCAAGCTCACTGTTTGGACCCCATAGGAAACACAGTAGAGTAGAAGAGTGTTCTTTTCTCAAATCAGAATGTGTTTCTTGTATTGTGAGCTAGCGTTTGTTTCCCAGTCATACATGGAGTTGAATCACATGCAGTTTCTGGTCCTACGAGCAAGGGATGTTTTCTGGTAAGAAGAGTCACTATTGCGCTCCCATTGCCATACACAGTGCAAATAGCACTGGCGTCTGTACACAGCATGTACAGCGTATTGGACTGAAGAGGATCTACTGTTCTTGTCAGTTTCCTAAGCAGAATTGAACTAGATATGGCCCGTGTGTGTAGGAAGCACAGTTCTTTTGTTCTGAGCAAGCTCCCTGTTCTGGCCCTATAGGAAACACAGTAGAGTAGAAGAGTGCTCTTTTCTCAAAAGCAGAGTGTGTGTCTTGTAAGGCGAGCTAGCGTTTGTTTCCCAGTCCTAAATGGAGTTGAATCACATGCAGTTTCTGGTCCTACGAGCAAGAGTTGTTTTCTGGAAAGAAGAGTCACTATTGCGCTCCCATTGCCATACACTGTGCAAATAGCACTGGCGTCTGTACCCAGCATGTACAGTGTATTGGACGGAAGAGGATCTACTGTTCTTGTCAGTTTCCTATGCAGAATTGAACTAGATATGGCCCGTGTGTGTTGGAAGCACAGTTCTTTTGTTATGAGCAAGCTCACTTTTTGGAACCCATAGGAAACACAGTAGAGTACAAGAGTGCTCTTTTCTCAAAAGCAGAGTGTGTTTCTTGTAAGGCAAGCTAGCGTTTGTTTCCCAGTCCTAAATGGAGTTGAATCACATGCAGTTTCTGGTCCTACGAGCAAGAGTTGTTTTCTGGTAAGAAGAGTCACTATTGCGCTTCCATTGCAATACACAGTACAAATAGCACTGGCGTCTGTACCCAGCATGTACAGCGTATTGGACTGAAGAGGATCTTCTGTTCTTTTCAGTTTCCTAAGCAGAGTTGAACTAGATATGGCCCGTGTGTGTAGGAAGCACAGTTCTTTTGTTCTGAGCAAGCTCACATTTCGAACCCCATAGGAAACACAGTAGAGTAGAAGAGTGCATTTTTCTCAAAAGCAGAGTGTGTTTCTTGTAAGGCGAGCTAGCGTTTGTTTCCCAGTCCTAAATGGAGTTGAATCACATGCAGTTTCTGGTCCTACGAGCAAGAGTTGTTTTCTGGTAATAACAGTCACTATTGCGTTCCCATTGTCATACTCAGGGCAAATAGCACTGGTCTCTGTTACCAGCATGTAGAGTGTATTGGACTAAAGCGGATCTACTGTTCTTGTCAGGTTCCTAAGCAGAGTTGAACTAGATATGGCCCATGTGTGTAGGAAGCACAGTTCTTTTGTACTCAGCAAGCTCACTGTTCTTGCCCTATAAGAAAAACAGTAGATTAGAAGAGTGCTCTTTCCTCCAAAGCAGAGTGTGTTTCTTGTAGGGCCAGCTAGAATTTGTTTCCCAGTCCTAAATGGAGTTGAATCACATGCAGTTTCCGTTCCTATGAGCAAGAGTTGTTTTCTGGTAAAGAAAGTCACTATTGTGCTCCCATTGCCAAACACAGTGCAAATAGCACTCGCGTCTGTTCCCAGCAAGTACAGTGTATTGGACTGAAGAGGAGCTACTGTTCTTGTTAGTTTCCAAAGCAAATTTGAACTAGATATGGCCCGTGTGTGTAGGAAGCACAGTTCTTTTGTTCTGAGCAAGCTCACTGTTTGGATCCCATAGGAAACACAGTAGAGTAGAAGAGTGCTCTTTTCTCAAAAGCAGAGCGTGTTTCTTGTAAGGCGAGCTAGCATTTGCTTCCCAATCCAAAGTGGAGTTGAATCACATCCAGGTTCTGGTCCTACGAGCAAGAGTTGTTTTCTGGTAAGAAGAGTCACTATTGCGCTCCCTTTGCCATACACAGTGCAAATAGCCCTCGCGTCTGTTCCCAGCAAGTACAGTGTATTGGACTGAAGAGGAGCTACTGTTCTTGTCAGTTTCCTAAGCAGAGTTGAACTAGATAAGGCCCATGTGTGTAGGAAGCACAGTTCTTTTGTACTCAGCAAGCTCACTGTTCTGGCCCTATAGGAAACACAGTAGAGTAGAAGTGTGCTCTTTCCTCAAAAGCAGAGTGTGTTTTTTGTAAGGCGAGCTAGCGTTTGTTTCCCAGTCCTAAATGGAGTTGAATCACATGCAGTTTGCATTCCTACGAACAAGAGTTGTTTTCTGGTAAGGAAAGACACTATTGCGCTTCCATTGCCATACACAGTGCAATTAGCACTCGCGTCTGTTCCCAACAAGTACTGTGTATTGGACTGAAGAGGAGCTACTGTTCTTGTCAGTTTCCTAAGCAGAATGGAACTAGATATGGCCCGTGTGTGTAGGAAGCACAGTTCTTTTGTACTCAGCAAGCTCACTGTTCTGGCCCTATAGGAAACACAGTGGAGTAGAAGAGTGCTCTTTCCTCCAAAGCAGAGTGTGCTTCTTGTAAGGCGAGCTAGAGTTTGTTTCCCAGTCCTAAATGGAGTTGAATCACATGCAGTTTCCGTTCCTACGAGCAAGAGTTGTTTTCTGGTAAGGAAAGTCACTATTGCGCTCCCATTGCCATACACAGTGCAAATAGCACTCGTGTCTGTTCCCAGCAAGTACAGTGTATTGGACTGAAGAGGAGCTACTGTTCTTGTCAGTTTCCTAAGCAAATTTGAACTAGATATGGCCCGTGTGTGTAGGAAGCACAGTTCTTTTGTTCTGAGCAAGCTCACTGTTTGGACCCCATAGAAAACACAGTAGAGTAGAAGAGTGCTCTTTTCTCAAAAGCAGAGTGTGTTTCTTGTACGGCGAGCTAGCATTTGTTTCCCAGTCCTAAATGGAGTTGAATCACATGCAGTTTCTGGTCCTACGAGCAAGAGTTGTTTTCTGGTAAGAAGAGTCACTATTGTGCTCCCATTGTCATACACAGTGCAAATAGCCCTCGCGTCTGTTCCCAGCAAGTACAGTGTATTGGACTGAAGAGGAGCTACTGTTTTTGTCAGTTTCCTAAGCAGAGTTGAACTAGATATGACCTGTGTGTGTAGGAAGCACAGTTCTTTTGTTCTGAGCAAGCTCACTGTTTGGACACCATAGGAAACACAGTAGAGTAGATGTGTGCCCTATTCTCAAAAGAAGAGGTGTTTCTTGTAAGGCGAGCTAGCGTTTGTTTCCCATTCCTAAGTGGAGTTGAATCACATGCAGTTTCCGTTCCTACGAGTAATAATTGTTTTCTGGTAAGGAAAGGCACTATTGCGCTCCCTTTGCCATACACAGTGCAAATAGCACTCGCGTTTGCTCTCAGCAAGTACAGTGTATTTGATTGAAGAGGAGATACTGTTCTTGTCAGTTTCCTAAGCAGACTTGAACTAGATATGGCCGTGTGTGTAGGAAGCACAGTTCATTTGTTCTGAGCAAGCTCACTCTTCGGACCCCATAGGAAACACAGTAGAGTAGAAGAGTACTCTTTTCTCAAAAGCAGAGTGAGTTTCTTGTAAGGCGAGCTAGCTTTTGTTTCCCAGTCGTAAATGAAGTTGAATCACATGCAGTTTCTGTTCCTACGAGTAGAGTTGTTTTTTGGTGAGAAGAGTCACTATTGTGCTCCCATTGCCATACACAGTGTAAATAGCACTTGCGTCTGTTCCAATCAAGTACAGTGTATTGGACTGAAGAGGAGATACTGTTCTTGTCAGTTTCCTGAGCAGAGTTGAACTAGATATGGCCCGTGTGTATAGGAAGCACAGTTCTTTTGTTCTGAGCAAACTAACTTTCTTGCCCTATAGGAAACACAGTAGAGTAGATGAGTGCTCTTTTCTCAAAAGCAGAGTGTGTTTCTTGTAAGGTGAGATAGCATTTGTTTCCCAGTCCTAAAATGCGTTGAATCACATGCAGTTTCTGGACGTACAAGCAAGAGTTGTTTTCTGGTAAGGAAAGTCACAATTGCGTTCCCATTGTCATACACAGGGCAAATAGCACTGGCGTCTGTTCCCAGCATGTACAGTGTATTGTACTGAAGAGGATCTACTGTTCTTGTCAGTTTCCTAAGCACAATTGAACTAGATATGGCCATGTGTGTAGGAAGCACAGTTCTTTTGTTCTGAGCAAACTCACTGTTCTGGCCCTATAGGAAACACAGTAGAGTAGAAGAGTGCTCTTTTCTCAAAAGCAGAGTGTGTTTCTTGTAAGGCAAGATAGCGTTTGCTTCCCAGACCTAAATGGAGTTGAATCACATGCAGTTTCTGGTCCTACAAGCAAGAATTGTTTTCTTGTAAGTAGAGTCACTATTGTGCTCCCATTGCCGTACACAGTG
Organism: Peromyscus eremicus; assembly: GCF_949786415.1. Classification (NCBI taxonomy): domain Eukaryota; kingdom Metazoa; phylum Chordata; class Mammalia; order Rodentia; family Cricetidae; genus Peromyscus; species Peromyscus eremicus. The sequence continues at coordinate 109,988 of NW_026735483.1, read as the reverse complement.
CAAATAGCACTCGCGTCTGTTCCCAGCAAGTACAGTGTATTGGACTGAAGAGGAGCTACTGTTCTTGTCAGTTTCTTAAGCAGACTTGAACTAGATATGGCCCGTGTGTGTAGGAAGCACAGTTCATTTGTTCTGAGCAAGCTTACTGTTTGGACCCCATAGGAAACACAGTAGAGTAGAAGAGTGCATTTTTCTCAAAAGCAGAATGTGTTTCTTGTAAGGCGAGCTAGCGTTTGTTTCCCAGTCCTAAATGGAGTTGAATCACATGCAGTTTCTGGTCCTACGAGCAAGAGTTGTTTTCTGGTAAGAAGAGTCACTATTGCGCTCCCATTGCCATACACAGTGCAAATAGCACTGGCGTCTGTACCCAGCATGTACAGCGCATTGGACTGAAGAGGATCTACTGTTCTTGTCAGTTTCCTAAGCAGAGTTGAACTAGATATGGCCCGTGTGTGTAGGAAGCACAGTTCTTTTGTTCTCAGCAAGCTCACTGTTCGGACCCCATAGGAAACACAGTAGAGTAGAAGAGTGCTCTTTTCTCAAAAGCAGAGTGTGTTTCTTGTAAGGCGAGCTAGAGTTTGTTTCCCAGTCCTAAATGGAGTTGAATCACATGCAGTGTCTGGTCATACGAGCAAGAGTTGTTTTCTGGTAAGAAGAGTCACTATTGCGCTCCCATTGTCACACACAGGGCAAATAGCACTGGCGTCTCTTCGCAGCATGTACAGTCTATTGGACTGAAGAGGTTCTACTGTTCTTGTCAGTTTCCTAAGCAGAATTGAACAAGATATGGCCTGTGTGTGTAGGAAGCACAGTTCTTTTGTTCTGAGCAAGCTCACATTTCGAACCCCATAGGAAACACAGTAGAGTTGAAGAGTGCATTTTTCTCAAAAGCAGAGTGTGTTTCTTGTAAGGCGAGCTAGCGTTTGTTTCCCAGTCCTAAATGGAGATGAAATACACATGCAGTTTCTGGTCCTACGAGCAAGAGTTGTTTTCTGGTAAGAAGAGTCACTATTGTGCTCCCATTGTCATACACAGTGCAAATAGCCCTTGCGTCTGTTCCCAGCAAGTACAGTGTATTGGACTGAAGAGGAGCTACTGTTCTTGTCAGTTTCCTAAGCAGAGTTGAACTAGATAAGGCCCATGTGTGTAGGAAGCACAGTTCTTTTGTACTCAGCAAGCTCACTGTTCTGGCCCTATAGGAAACACAGTAGAGTAGAAGAGTGCTCTTTCCTCAAAAGCAGAGTGTGTTTTTTGTAAGGCGAGCTAGCCTTTGTTTCCCAGTCCTAAATGGAGTTGAATCACATGCAGTTTGCATTCCTACGAACAAGAGTTGTTTTCTGGGAAGGAAAGACACTATTGCGCTCCCATTGCCATACACAGTGCAATTAGCACTCGCGTCTGTTCCCAGCAAGTACAGTGTATTGGACTGAAGAGGAGCTACTGTTCTTGTCAGTTTCCTAAGCAGAATTGAACTAGATATGGCCCGTGTGTAGGAAGCACAGTTCTTTTGTACTCAGCAAGCTCACTGTTCTGGCCCTATAGGAAACACAGTAGAGTAGAAGAGTGCTCTTTCCTCCAAAGCAGAGTGTGCTTCTTGTAAGGCGAGCTAGAGTTTGTTTCCCAGTCCTAAATGGAGTTGAATCACATGCAGTTTCCGTTCCTACGAGCAATAGTTGTTTTCTGGTAAGGAAAGTCACTACTGTGCTCCAATTGCCATACACAGTGCAAATAGCACTCGTGTCTGTTCCCAGCAAGTACAGTGTATTGGACTGAAGAGGAGCTACTGTTCTTGTCAGTTTCCTAAGCAAATTTGAACTAGATATGGCCCGTGTGTGTAGGAAGCACAGTTCTTTTGTTCTGAGCATGCTCACTGTTTGGACCCCATAGAAAACACAGTAGAGTAGAAGAGTGCTCTTTTCTCAAAAGCAGAGTGTGTTTCTTGTACGGCGAGCTAGCATTTGTTTCCCAGTCCTAAATGGAATTGAATCACATGCAGTTTCTGGTCCTACGAGCAAGAGTTGTTTTCTGGTAAGAAGAGTCACTATTGTGCTCCCATTGTCATACACAGTGCAAATAGCCCTCGCGTCTGTTCCCAGCAAGTACAGTGTATTGGACTGAAGAGGAGCTACTGTTTTTGTCAGTTTCCTAAGCAGAGTTGAACTAGATATGACCTGTGTGTGTAGGAAGCACAGTTCTTTTGTTCTGAGCAAGCTCACTGTTTGGACCCCATAGGAAACACAGTAGAGTAGATGTGTGCCCTATTCTCAAAAGCAGAGGTGTTTCTTGTAAAGCGAGCTAGCGTTTGTTTCCCAATCCTAAGTGGAGTTGAATCACATGCAGTTTCCGTTCCTACGAGTAATAGTTGTTTTCTGGTAAGGAAAGGCACTATTGCGCTCCCTTTGCCATACACAGTGCAAATAACACTCACGTCTGTTCCCAGCAAGTACAGTGTATTGGACTGAAGAGGAGCTACTGTTCTTGTCAGTTTCCTAAGCAGAATTGAACTAGATATGGCCCGTGGGTGTAGGAAGCACAGTTCTTTTGTTCTGAGCAAGCTCACTGTTCGGACCCCATAGGAAACACAGTAGAGTAGAAGAGTGCTCTTTTCTCAAAAGCAGAGTGTGTTTCTTGTAAGGCGATCTAGCGTTTGTTTCCCAGTCCTAAATGGAGTTGAATCACATGCAGTTTCTGGTCATAAGAGCAAGAGTTGTTTTCTGGTAAGAAGAGTCCCTATTGTGCTCCCATTGACACACACAGGGCAAATAGCACTGGCGTCTCTTCCTAGCATGTACAGTCTATTGGACTGAAGAGGTTCTACTGTTCTTGTCAGTTTCCTAAGAAGAGTTGAACAAGATATGGCCCGTGTGTGTAGGAAGCACAGTTCTTTTGTTCTGAGCAAGCTCACTGTTTGGACCCCATAGAAAACACAGTAGAGTAGAAGAGTGATCTTTTCTCAAAAGCAGAGTGTGTTTCTTGTAAGGCGAGCTAGCGTTTGTTTCCCAGTCCTAAATGGAGTTGAATCACATGCAGTTTCTGGTCCTACGAGCAAGAGTTGTTTTCTGGTAAGAAGAGTCACTATTGCGCTCCCATTGCCATACACAGTGCAAATAGCACTGGCGTCTGTACCCAGCATGTACAGCGTATTGGACTCAAGAGGATCTACTGTTCTTGTCAGTTTCCTAAGCAGAGTTGAACTAGATATGGACCGTGTGTGTAGGAAGCACAGTTCTTTTGTTCTGAGCAAGCTCACTGTTCGGACCCCATAGGAAACACAGTAGAGTAGAAGGGTGCTCTTTTCTCAAAAGCAGAGTGTGTTTCTTGTAAGGCGTGCTAGCGTTTGTTTCCCAGTCCTACATGGAGTTGAATCACATGCCGTTTCTGGTCCTACGAGCAAGGGATGTTTTCTGGTAAGAAGAGTCTCTATTGCGCTCCCATTGCCATACACAGTGCAAATAGCACTGGCGTCTGTACACAGCATGTACAGTGTATTGGACTGAAGAGGATCTACTGTTCTTGTCAGTTTCCTAAGCAGAATTGAACTAGATATGGCCCGTGTGTGTAGGAAGCACAATTCTTTTGTTCTGAGCAAGCTCACTGTTCTGGCCCTATAGGAAACACAGTAGAGTAGAAGAGTGCTCTTTTCTCAAAAGCAGAGTGTGTTTCTTGTAAGTCGAGCTAGCATTTGTTTCCAGTCCTAAATGGAGTTGAATCACATACAGTTTCTGGTCCTACGAGCAAGAGTTTTTTCTGGTAATAAGAGTCACTATTGCGCTCCCATTGTCATACTCAGGGCAAATAGCACTGGACTCTGTTCCCAGCATGTACAGTGTATTGGACTGAAGAGGATCTACTGTTCTTGTCAGGTTCCTAAGCAGAGTTGAACTAGATATGGCCCATGTGTGTAGGAAGCACAGTTCTCTTGTACTCAGCAAGCTCACTGTTCTGGCCCTATAGGAAACACAGTAGAGTAGAAGAGTGCTCTTTCCTCAAAAGCAGAGTGTGTTTCTTGTAAGGCGAGCTAGAGTTTGTTTCGCAGTCCTAAATGGAGTTGAATCACATGCAGTTTCCGTTCCTACGAGCAAGAGTTGTTTTCTGGTAAGGAAAGTCACTATTGCGCTCCCATTGCCATACACAGTGCAAATAGCACTCACGTCTGTTCCCAGCAAGTACAGTGTATTGGACTGAAGAGGAGCTACTGTTCTTGTCAGTTTCCTAAGCAAATTTGAACTAGATATGGCCCGTGTGTGTAGGAAGCACAGTTCCTTTGTTCTGAGCAAGCTCACTGTTTGGATCCCATAGGAAACACAGTAGAGTAGAAGAGTGCTCTTTTCTCAAAAGCAGAGTGTGTTTCTTGTAAGGCGAGCTAGCGTTTGTTTCCCAATCCTAAATGGAGTTGAATCACATCCAGTTTCTGGTCTTACGAGCAAGAGTAGTTTTCTAGTAAGAAGAGTAAATATTGCGCTCCCATTGTCATACACAGGACAAATAGCACTGGCGTCTGTTCCCAGCATGTACAGTGTATTGGACTGAAGAGGAGCTACTTTTCTAGTCAGGTTCCTAAGCATAGTTGAACTAGATATGGCCCGTGTGTGTAGGAAGCACAGTTCTTTTGTTCTCAGCAAGCTCACTGTTCGGACCCCATAAAAAACAGAGTAGAATAGAAGAGTGCTCTTTTCTCAAAAGCAGAGTGTGTTTCTTGTAAGGCGTGCTAGCGTTTGTTTCCCAGTCCTACATGGATTTGAATCACATGCAGTTTCTGGTCCTACGAGCAAGAGCTGTTTTCTGGTAAGAAGAGTCACTACTGTGCTCCCATTGTCATACACAGTGCAAATAGCCCTCGCGTCTTTCCCAGCAAGTACAGTGTATTGGACTGAAGAGGAGCTACTGTTCTCGTCAGTTTCCTAAGCAGAGTTGAACTAGATATGGCCCGTGTATGTAAGAAGCACAGTTCTTTTGTTCTGAGCAAGCTCACTGTTCGGACCCCATAGGAAACACAGTAGAGTAGATGAGTGCTCTTTTCTCAAAATCCGAGTGTGTTTAGTGTAAGACGACCTAGCGTTTGCTTCCCAGTCCTAAATGGAGTTGAATCACATGCAGATTCTGGTCCTACGAGCAAGCGTTGTTTTCTGGTAAGAAGAGTCACTATTGCGCTCCCATTGCCATACACAGTGCAAATAGCACTCGCGTCTGCTCTCAGCAAGTACAGTGTATTTGATTGAAGAGGAGCTACTGTTCTTGTCAGTTTCCTAAGCAGACTTGAACTAGATATGGCCGTGTGTGTAGGAAGCACAGTACATTTGTTCTGAGCAAGCTCACTGTTCGGACCCCATAGGAAACACAGTAGAGTAGAAGAGTACTCTTTTCTCAAAAGCAGAGTGAGTTTCTTGTAAGGCGAGCTAGCTTTTGTTTCCCAGTCGTAAATGAAGTTGAATCACATGCAGTTTCTGTTCCTACCAGTAGAGTTGTTTTTTGGTGAGAAGAGTCACTATTGTGCTCCCATTGCCATACACAGTGTAAATAGCACTTGCGTCTGTTCCAATCAAGTACAGTGTATTGGACTGAAGAGGAGATACTGTTCTTGTCAGTTTCCTGAGCAGAGTTGAACTAGATATGGCCCGTGTGTATAGGAAGCACAGTTCTTTTGTTCTGAGCAAACTAACTTTCTGGCCCTATAGGAAACACAGTAGAGTAGATGAGTGCACTTTTCTCAAAAGCAGAGTGTGTTTCTTGTAAGGTGAGATAGCGTTTGTTTCCCAGTCCTAAATGGCGTTGAATCACATGCAGTTTCTGGACTTACAAGCAAGAGTTGTTTTCTGGTAAGGAAAGTCACAATTGCGTTCCCATTGTCATACACAGGGCAAATAGCACTGGCGTCTGTTCCCAGCATGTACAGTGTATTGGACTGAAGAGGATCTACTGTTCTTGTCAGTTTCCTAAGCACAATTGAACTAGATATGACCATGTGTGTAGGAAGCACAGTTCTTTTGTTCTGAGCAAGCTCACTGTTCTGGCCCTATAGGAAACACAGTAGAGTAGAAGAGTGCTCTTTTCTCAAAAGCAGAGTGTGTTTCTTGTAAGGCAAGATAGCGTTTGCTTCCCAGACCTAAATGGAGTTGAATCACATGCAGTTTCTGGTCCTACAAGCAAGAATTGTTTTCTTGTAAGTAGAGTCACTATTGTGCTCCCATTGCCGTACACAGTGCAAATAGCACTCGCGTCTGTTCCCAGCAAGTACAGTGTATTGGACTGAAGAGGAGCTACTGTTCTTGTCAGTTTCTTAAGCAGACTTGAACTAGATATGGCCCGTGTGTGTAGGAAGCACAGTTCATTTGTTCTGAGCAAGCTCACTGTTTGGACCCCATAGGAAACACAGTAGAGTAGAAGAGAGCATTTTTCTCAAAAGCAGAATGTGTTTCTTGTAAGGCGAGCTAGCGTTTGTTTCCCAGTCCTAAATGGAGTTGAATCACATGCAGTTTCTGGTCCTACGAGCAATAGTTGTTTTCTGGTAAGAAGAGTCACTATTGCGCTCCCATTGCCATACACAGTGCAAATAGCACTGGCGTCTGTACCCAGCATGTACAGCGTATTGGACTGAAGAGGATCTCCTGTTCTTGTCAGTTTCCTAAGCAGAGTTGAACTAGATATGGCCCGTGTGTAGGAAGCACAGTTCTTTTGTTCTCAGCAAGCTCACTGTTCGGACCCCATAGGAAACACAGTAGAGTAGAAGAGTGCTCTTTTCTCAAAAACAGAGTGTGTTTCTTGTAAGGCGAGCTAGCGTTTGTTTCCCAGTCCTAAATGGAGTTGAATCACATGCAGTGTCTGGTCATACGAGCAAGAGTTGTTTTCTGGTAAGAAGAGTCACTATTGTGCTTCCATTGCAATACACAGTACAAATAGCACTGGCGTCTGTACCCAGCATGTACAGCGTATTGGACTGAAGAGGATCTTCTGTTCTTTTCAGTTTCCTAAGCAGAGTTGAACTAGATATGGCCCGTGTGTGTAGGAAGCACAGTTCTTTTGTTCTGAGCAAGCTCACATTTTGAACCCCATAGGAAACACAGTAGAGTAGAAGAGTGCATTTTTCTCAAAAGCAGAGTGTGTTTCTTGTAAGGCGAGCTAGCGTTTGTTTCCCAGTCCTAAATGGAGTTGAATCACATGCAGTTTCTGGTCCTACGAGCAAGAGTTGTTTTCTGGTAATAACAGTCACTATTGCGTTCCCATTGTCATACTCAGGGCAAATAGCACTGGCCTCTGTTCCCAGCATGTAGAGTGTATTGGACTAATGCGGATCTACTGTTCTTGTCAGGTTCCTAAGCAGAGTTGAACTAGATATGGCCCATGTGTGTAGGAAGCACAGTTCTTTTGTACTCAGCAAGCTCACTGTTCTTGCCCTATAGGAAAAACAGTAGATTAGAAGAGTGCTCTTTCCTCCAAAGCAGAGTGTGTTTCTTGTAAGGCCAGCTAGAATTTGTTTCCCAGTCCTAAATGGAGTTGAATCACATGCAGTTTCCGTTCCTACGAGCAAGAGTTGTTTTCTGGTAAAGAAAGTCACTATTGTGCTCCCATTGCCAAACACAGTGCAAATAGCACTCGCGTCTGTTCCCAGCAAGTACAGTGTATTGGACTGAAGAGGAGCTACTGTTCTTGTTAGTTTCCTAAGCAAATTTGAACTAGATATGGCCCGTGTGTGTAGGAAGCACAGCTCTTTTGTTCTGAGCAAGCTCACTGTTTGGATCCCATAGGAAACACAGTAGAGTAGAAGAGTGCTCTTTTCTCAAAAGCAGAGCGTGTTTCTTGTAAGGCGAGCTAGCATTTGCTTCCCAATCCTAAATGGAGTTGAATCACATCCAGGTTCTGGTCCTACGAGCAAGAGTTGTTTTCTGGTAAGAAGAGTCACTATTGCGCTCCCTTTGCCATACACAGTGCAAATAGCCCTCGCGTCTGTTCCCAGCAAGTACAGTGTATTGGACTGAAGAGGAGCTACTGTTCTTGTCAGTTTCCTAAGCAGAGTTGAACTAGATAAGGCCCATGTGTGTAGGAAGCACAGTTCTTTTGTACTCAGCAAGCTCACTGTTCTGGCCCTAATGGAAACACAGTAGAGTAGAAGAGTGCTCTTTCCTCAAAAGCAGAGTGTGTTTTTTGTAAGGCGAGCTAGCCTTTGTTTCCCAGTCCTAAATGGAGTTGAATCACATGCAGTTTGCATTCCTACGAACAAGAGTTGTTTTCTGGTAAGGAAAGACACTATTGCGCTCCCATTGCCATACACAGTGCAATTAGCACTCGCGTCTGTTCCCAGCAAGTACAGTGTATTGGACTGAAGAGGAGCTACTGTTCTTGTCAGTTTCCTAAGCAGAATTGAACTAGATATGGCCCGTGTGTGTAGGAAGCACAGTTCTTTTGTACTCAGCAAGCTCACTGTTCTGGCCCTATAGGAAACACAGTAGAGTAGAAGAGTGCTCTTTCCTCCAAAGCAGAGTGTGCTTCTTGTAAGGCGAGCTAGAGTTTGTTTCCCAGTCCTAAATGGAGTTGAATCACATGCAGTTTCCGTTCCTACGAGCAAGAGTTGTTTTCTGGTAAGGAAAGTCACTATTGTGCTCCCATTGCCATACACAGTGCAAATAGCACTCGTGTCTGTTCCCAGCAAGTACAGTGTATTGGACTGAAGAGGAGCTACTGTTCTTGTCAGTTTCCTAAGCAAATTTGAACTAGATATGGCCCGTGTGTGTAGGAAGCACAGTTCTTTTGTTCTGAGCAAGCTCACTGTTTGGACCCCATAGAAAACACAGTAGAGTAGAAGAGTGCTCTTTTCTCAAAAGCAGAGTGTGTTTCTTGTACGGCGAGCTAGCATTTGTTTCCCAGTCCTAAATGGAATTGAATCACATGCAGTTTCTGGTCCTACGAGCAAGAGTTGTTTTCTGGTAAGAAGAGTCACTATTGTGCTCCCATTGTCATACACAGTGCAAATAGCCCTCGCGTCTGTTCCTAGCAAGTACAGTGTATTGGACTGAAGAGGAGCTACTGTTTTTGTCAGTTTCCTAAGCAGAGTTGAACTAGATATGACCTGTGTGTGTAGGAAGCACAGTTCTTTTGTTCTGAGCAAGCTCACTGTTTGGACCCCATAGGAAACACAGTAGAGTAGATGTGTGCCCTATTCTCAAAAGCAGAGGTGTTTCTTGTAAAGCGAGCTAGCGTTTGTTTCCCAATCCTAAGTGGAGTTGAATCACATGCAGTTTCCGTTCCTACGAGTAATAGTTGTTTTCTGGTAAGGAAAGGCACTATTGCGCTCCCTTTGCCATACACAGTGCAAATAACACTCACGTCTGTTCCCAGCAAGTACAGTGTATTGGACTGAAGAGGAGCTACTGTTCTTGTCAGTTTTCTAAGCAGAATTGAACTAGATATGGCCCGTGGGTGTAGGAAGCACAGTTCTTTTGTTCTGAGCAAGCTCACTGTTCGGACCCCATAGGAAACACAGTAGAGTAGACGAGTGCTCTTTTCTCAAAAGCAGAGTGTGTTTCTTGTAAGGCGATCTAGCGTTTGTTTCCCAGTCCTAAATGGAGTTGAATCACATGCAGTTTCTGGTCATAAGAGCAAGAGTTGTTTTCTGGTAAGAAGAGTCCCTATTGTGCTCCCATTGACACACACAGGGCAAATAGCACTGGCGTCTCTTCCCAGCATGTACAGTCTATTGGACTGAAGAGGTTCTACTGTTCTTGTCAGTTTCCTAAGCAGAGTTGAACAAGATATGGCCCGTGTGTGTAGGAAGCACAGTTCTTTTGTTCTGAGCAAGCTCACTGTTTGGACCCCATAGAAAACACAGTAGAGTAGAAGAGTGCTCTTTTCTCAAAAGCAGAGTGTGTTTCTTGTAAGGCGAGCTAGCGTTTGTTTCCCAGTCCTAAATGGAGTTGAATCACATGCAGTTTCTGGTCCTACGAGCAAGAGTTGTTTTCTGGTAAATAGAGTCACTATTGCGCTCCCATTGCCATAAACAGTGCAAATAGCACTGGCGTCTGTACCCAGCATGTACAGCGTATTGGACTCAAGAGGATCTACTGTTCTTGTCAGTTTCCTAAGCAGAGTTGAACTAGATATGGACCGTGTGTGTAGGAAGCACAGTTCTTTTGTTCTGAGCAAGCTCACTGTTCGGACCCCATAGGAAACACAGTAGAGTAGAAGGGTGCTCTTTTCTCAAAAGCAGAGTGTGTTTCTTGTAAGGCGTGCTAGCGTTTGTTTCCCAGTCCTACATGGAGTTGAATCACATGCAGTTTCTGGTCCTACGAGCAAGGGATGTTTTCTGGTAAGAAGAGTCTCTATTGCGCTCCCATTGCCATACACAGTGCAAATAGCACTGGCGTCTGTACACAGCATGTACAGTGTATTGGACTGAAGAGGATCTACTGTTCTTGTCAGTTTCCTAAGCAGAATTGAACTAGATATGGCCCGTGTGTGTAGGAAGCACAATTCTTTTGTTCTGAGCAAGCTCACTGTTCTGGCCCTATAGGAAACACAGTAGAGTAGAAGAGTGCTCTTTTCTCAAAAGCAGAGTGTGTTTCTTGTAAGTCGAGCTAGCATTTGTTTCCAGTCCTAAATGGAGTTGAATCACATACAGTTTCTGGTCCTACGAGCAAGAGTTTTTTCTGGTAATAAGAGTCACTATTGCGCTCCCATTGTCATACTCAGGGCAAATAGCACTGGACTCTGTTCCCAGCATGTACAGTGTATTGGACTGAAGAGGATCTACTGTTCTTGTCAGGTTCCTAAGCAGAGTTGAACTAGATATGGCCCATGTGTGTAGGAAGCACAGTTCTCTTGTACTCAGCAAGCTCACTGTTCTGGCCCTATAGGAAACACAGTAGAGTAGAAGAGTGCTCTTTCCTCAAAAGCAGAGTGTGTTTCTTGTAAGGCGAGCTAGAGTTTGTTTCGCAGTCCTAAATGGAGTTGAATCACATGCAGTTTCCGTTCCTACGAGCAAGAGTTGTTTTCTGGTAAGGAAAGTCACTATTGCGCTCCCATTGCCATACACAGTGCAAATAGCACTCACGTCTGTTCCCAGCAAGTACAGTGTATTGGACTGAAGAGGAGCTACTGTTCTTGTCAGTTTCCTAAGCAAATTTGAACTAGATATGGCCCGTGTGTGTAGGAAGCACAGTTCCTTTGTTCTGAGCAAGCTCACTGTTTGGATCCCATAGGAAACACAGTAGAGTAGAAGAGTGCTCTTTTCTCAAAAGCAGAGTGTGTTTCTTGTAAGGCGAGCTAGCGTTTGTTTCCCAATCCTAAATGGAGTTGAATCACATCCAGTTTCTGGTCTTACGAGCAAGAGTAGTTTTCTGGTAAGAAGAGTAAATATTGCGCTCCCATTGTCATACACAGGACAAATAGCACTGGCGTCTGTTCCCAGCATGTACAGTGTATTGGACTGAAGAGGAGCTACTTTTCTAGTCAGGTTCCTAAGCATAGTTGAACTAGATATGGCCCGTGTGTGTAGGAAGCACAGTTCTTTTGTTCTCAGCAAGCTCACTGTTCGGACCCCATAAAAAACACAGTAGAATAGAAGAGTGCTCTTTTCTCAAAAGCAGAGTGTGTTTCTTGTAAGGCGTGCTAGCGTTTGTTTCCCAGTCCTACATGGAGTTGAATCACATGCAGTTTCTGGTCCTACGAGCAAGAGTTGTTTTCTGGTAAGAAGAGTCACTACTGTGCTCCCATTGTCATATACAGTGCAAATAGCCCTCGCGTCTTTCCCAGCAAGTACAGTGTATTGGACTGAAGAGGAGCTACTGTTCTCGTCAGTTTCCTAAGCAGAGTTGAACTAGATATGGCCCGTGTATGTAAGAAGCACAGTTCTTTTGTTCTGAGCAAGCTCACTGTTCGGACCCCATAGGAAACACAGTAGAGTAGATGAGTGCCCTTTTCTCAAAATCCGAGTGTGTTTAGTGTAAGACGACCTAGCGTTTGCTTCCCAGTCCTAAATGGAGTTGAATCACATGCAGTTTCTGGTCCTACGAGCAAGAGTTGTTTTCTGGTAAGAAGAGTCACTATTGCGCTCCCATTGCCATACACAGTGCAAATAGCACTCGCGTCTGCTCTCAGCAAGTACAGTGTATTTGATTGAAGAGGAGCTACTGTTCTTGTCAGTTTCCTAAGCAGACTTGAACTAGATATGGCCGTGTGTGTAGGAAGCACAGTTCATTTGTTCTGAGCAAGCTCACTGTTCGGACCCCATAGGAAACACAGTAGAATAGAAGAGTACTCTTTTCTCAAAAGCAGAGTGAGTTTCTTGTAAGGCGAGCTAGCTTTTGTTTCCCAGTCGTAAATGAAGTTGAATCACATGCAGTTTCTGTTCCTACCAGTAGAGTTGTTTTTTGGTGAGAAGAGTCACTATTGTGCTCCCATTGCCATACACAGTGTAAATAGCACTTGCGTCTGTTCCAATCAAGTACAGTGTATTGGACTGAAGAGGAGATACTGTTCTTGTCAGTTTCCTGAGCAGAGTTGAACTAGATATGGCCCGTGTGTATAGGAAGCACAGTTCTTTTGTTCTGAGCAAACTAACTTTCTGGCCCTATAGGAAACACAGTAGAGTAGATGAGTGCACTTTTCTCAAAAGCAGAGTGTGTTTCTTGTAAGGTGAGATAGCGTTTGTTTCCCAGTCCTAAATGGCGTTGAATCACATGCAGTTTCTGGACGTACAAGCAAGAGTTGTTTTCTGGTAAGGAAAGTCACAATTGCGTTCCCATTGTCATACACAGGGCAAATAGCACTGGCGTCTGTTCCCAGCATGTACAGTGTATTGGACTGAAGAGGATCTACTGTTCTTGTCAGTTTCCTAAGCACAATTGAACTAGATATGGCCATGTGTGTAGGAAGCACAGTTCTTTTGTTCTGAGCAATCTCACTGTTCTGGCCCTATAGGAAACACAGTAGAGTAGAAGAGTACTCTTTTCTCAAAAGCAGAGTGAGTTTCTTGTAAGGCGAGCTAGCCTTTGTTTCGCAGTCCTAAATGGAGTTGAATCACATGCAGTTTCCGTTCCTACGAGCAAGAGTTTTTTTCTGGTAAGGAAAGTCACTATTGCGCTCCCATTGCCATACACTGTGCAAATAGCACTCGTGTCTGTTCCCAGCAAGTACAGTGTATTGGACTGAAGAGGAGCTGCTGTTTTTGTTAGTTTCCTAAGCAGAATTGAACTAGATATGGCCCGTGTGTGTAGGAAGCACAGTTCTTTTGTTCTGAGCAAGCTCATTGTTTGGACCCCATAGGAAACACAGTAGAGTAGATGAGTGCTCTTTTCTTAAAAGCAGAGCGTGTTTCTTGTAAGGGGAGCTAGCGTTTGTTTCCCAGTCCTAAATGGAGTTGAATCACATGCAGTTTCTGGTCCTACGAGCAAGAGTTGTTTTCTGGTAAGAAGAGTCACTATTGCGCTCCCATTGCCATACACTGTGCAAATAGCACTGGCGTCTGTACCCAGCATGTACAGTGTATTGGACTGAAGAGGATCTACTGTTCTTGTCAGTTTCCTAAGCAGAGTTGAACTAGATATGGCCCGTGTATGTAGGAAGCACAGTTCTTTTGTTCTGAGCAAGCTCACTGTTTGGACCCCATAGGAAACACAGTAGAGTAGATGTGTGCCTTATTCTCAAAAGCAGAGCGTGTTTCTTGTAAGGCGAGCTAGCGTTTGTTTCCCAGTCCTAAGTGGATTGAATCAAATGCAGTTTCTGGTCCTACGAGCAAGAGTTATTTTCTTGTAAGAAGAGTCACTATTGTGCTCCCATTGCCATACACAGTGCAAATAGCACTCACGTCTGTTCCCAGTAAGTACAGTGTATTGGACTGAAGAGGAGCTACTGTTCTCGACAGTTTCCTAAGCAGAGTTGAACTAGATATGGCCGTGTGTGTAAGAAGCACAGTTATTTTGTTCTGAGCAAGCTCACTGTTCGGACCCCATAGGAAACACAGTAGAGTAGAAGAGTACTCTTTTCTCAAAAGCAGAGTGTGTTTCTTGTAAGGCGAGCTAGCTTTTGTTTCCCAGTCGTAAATGAAGTTGAATCACATGCAGTTTCTGTTCCTACGAGTAGAGTTGTTTTTTGGTGAGAAGAGTCACTATTGCGCTCCCATTGCCATACACAGTGCAAATAGCACTTGCGTCTGTTCCAATCAAGTACAGTGTATTGGACTGAAGAGGAGATACTGTTCTTGTCAGTTTCCTGAGCAGAGTGGAACTAGATATGTCCCGATGTATAGAAAGCACAGTTCTTTTGTTCTGAGCAAACTAACTTTCTGGCCCTATAGGAAACACAGTAGAGTAGATGAGTGCTCTTTTCTCAAAAGCAGATTGTGTTTCTTGTAAGGTGAGATAGCGTTTTTTTCCCAGTCCTAAATGGATTTGAATCACATGCAGTTTCCGTTCCTTCGAGCAATCGTTGTTTTCTGGTAAGGAAAGTCACTATTGCGCTCCCTTTGCCACACACAGTGCAAATAGCACTCGCGTCTGTTCCCAGCAAGTACAGTGTATTGGACTGAAGAGGAGCTACTGTTCTTGTCAGTTTCCTAAGCAGAGTTGAACTAGATATGTCCCGTGTGTGTAGGAAGCACAGTTCTTTTGTTCTGAGTAAGCTCAATGATCAGACCCCATATGAACCACAGTAGAACAGAAGACTGCTCTTTTCTCAAAAGCAGAGTGTGTTTCTTGTAAGGCGAGCTAGCGTTTGTTTCCCAGTCCTAAATGGAGTTGAATCACATGCAGTTTTTGGTCCTACGAGCAAGAGTTGTTTTCTGGTAAGGAAAGTCACTATTGTGCTCCCTTTGCCATACACAGTGCAAATAGCACTCGCGTCTGTTCACAGCAATTACAGTGTATTGGACTGAAGAGGAGCTACTGTTCTTGTCAGTTTCCTAAGCAGAGTTGAACTTGATATGGCCCATGTGTGTAGGAAGCACAGTTCTTTTATTCTGAGCAAGCTCACTGTTCGGACACCATAGGAAACACAGTAGAGTAGAAGAGTGCTCTTTTCTCAAAAGCAGAGTGTGTTTCTTGTAAGGCGAGCTAGCGTTTGTTTCCAAGTCCTAAATGGAGTTGAATCACAGGCACTTTCTATTCCTACGAGCAAGAGTTGTTTTTTGGTAAGAAGAGTCACTATTGTGCTCCCACTGCCATACACAGGGCAAATAGCACTGGCGTCTGTTCCCAGCATGTACAGTGTATTGGACTGAAGAGGATCTACTGTTCTTGTCAGTTTCCTAAGCAGAATTGAACTAGATATGGCCCTGTGTGTAGGAAGCACAGTTCTTTTGTTCTGAGGAAGCTCACTTTTCTGGCCTTATAGGTAACACAGTAGAGTAGAAGAGTGCTCTTTTCTCAAAAGCAGAGTGTGTTTCTTTTAAGGCGAGCTAGTGTTTTTTTCCCAGTCCTAATTGGAGTTGAATCACATGCAGTTTCTGGTCCTAGGAGGAAGAGTTGTTTTCTGGTAAGGAAAGTCACTATTGCATTCCCATTGACATACATAGTGCAAATAGCACTCGTGTCTGCTTCCAACAAGTACAGTGTATTGGACTGAAGAGGAGCTACTGTTCTTGTCAGTTTCCTAAGCAGAGTTGAACTAGATATGGCCCATGTGTGTAGGAAGCACAGTTCTTTTGTTCTGAGGAAGCTCACTGTTCGGACCATATGGAAACACAGTAGAGTACAAGAGTGCTCTTTTCTGAAAAGCAGAGTGTTTCTTTTAAGGCGAGCTAGTGTTTGTTTCCCAGTCAGAAATGGAGTTGAATCCCATGCAGTTTCAGGTCCTACGAGCATGAGTTTTTTTCTGTTAAGAAGAGTCACTATTGTGATCCCATTGCCATACAAAGTGCAAATAGCACTGGCGTCTGTTCCCAGCAAATAGAGTGTATTAGACTGAACAGGAGCTACTGTTCCTGTAAGTTTCCTAAGCAGAGTTGAACTAGATATGGCCCGTGTGTGTAGGAAGCACAGTTCTTTTGTTCTGAGCAAGCTCACTGAACTGGCCCTTTAGGAAACACAGTAGAGAAGAAGAGTGCTCTTTTGTCAAAAACAGAGTATGTTTCTTGTAAGGTGAGCTACCGTTTGTTTACCAGTCATAAATGATGTTGAGTCACATGCAGTTTTTGATCCTACGAGCAAGAGTTGTTTTCTGGTAAGGAAAGTCACTATTGTGCTCCCATTGCCATACATAGTGCAAATAGCACTCGCGTCTGTTCCCAGCAAGTACAGTGTATTTGACTGAACAGGATCTAGTGTTCTTGTCAGTTTCCTAAGCAGAGCTGAACTAGATATGGCCCGTGTGTGTAGGAAGCACAGTTCTTTTGTTCTGAGCAAGCTCCTTTACTGGCCCTATAGGAAACACAGTAGAGAAAGAGTGCTCTTTTCTCAAAAGCAGAGTCTGTTTCTTGTAAGGTGAGCTAGCATTTGTTTCCCAGTCCTAAATGGAGTTGAATCACATGCAGTTTCAGGTCCTACGAGCAAGAGTTGTTTTCTGGTAAGAAGAGACACTATTGTGTTCCCATTGCCATACACAGTGCAAATAGCACTCACGTCTGTTCCAGGCAAGTACAGTGTATTGGACTGAAGAGGAGCTACTGTTCTTGTCAGTTTCCTAAGCAGAGTTGAACTAGATAAGGCCCATGTGTGTAGGAAGCACAGTTCTTTTGTTCTGAGCAAGCTCACTGTTCGGATCATATAGAAACACAGTAGAGTAGAAGAGTGCTCTTTTCTCAAAAGCAGAGTGTGTTTCTTGTAAGGCGAGCTAGTGTTTGTTTCCCAGTCAGAAATGGAGTTGAATCACATGCAGTTTCTGGTCCTACGAGCAAGAGTTTTTTTTCTGTTAAGAAGAGTCACTATTGTGCTCCTATTGCCATACACAGTGCAAATAGCACTCGCGTCTGTTCCCAGCAAGTACAGTGTATTGGACTGAACAGGAGCTACTGTTCCTGTCAGTTTCCTAAACAGAGTTGAACTAGATATGGCCCGTGTGTGTAGGAAGCCCAGTTCTTTTGTTCAGAGCAAGCTCACTGTAGTGGCCCTTTAGGAAACAGAGTAGAGAAGAAGAGTGCTCTTTTCTCAAAAGCAGAGTGTGTTTCTTGTAAGGTGAGCTAGCGTTTGTTTCCCAGTCCTAAATGAAGTTGAGTCACATGCAGATTTTGGTCCTATGAGCAAGAGTTGTTTTCTGGTAAGGAAAGTCACTATTGCGCCCCCATTGCCATACATAGTGCAAATAGCACTCGCATCTGTTCCCAGCAAGTACAGTGTATTGGACTGAAGAGGAGCTACTGTTCTTGTCAGTTTCCTAAGCAGAGTTGAACTAGATATGGCCCATGTGTGTAGGAAGCACAGTTCTTTTGTTCTGAGCAAGCTCACTGTTCGGACCATATGGAAACGCAGTAGAGTACAAGAGTGCTCTTTTCTCAAAAGCAGAGTGTGTTTCTTTTAAGGCGAGCTAGTGTTTGTTTCCCAGTCAGAAATGGACTTGAATCTCATGCAGTTTCTGGTCCTACGAGCAAGAGTTTTTTTCTTTTAAGAAGAGTCACTATTGTGCTCCCATTGCCATACTCAGTGCAAATAGCACTTGTGTCTGTTCCCAGCAAGTACAGTGTATTGGACTGAACAGGAGCTACTGTTCTTGTCAGTTTCCTAAGCAGAATTGAACAAGATATGGCCCGTGTGTGTAGGAAGCACAGCTCTTTTGTTCTGAGCATGCTCCTGTACTGGCCCTATAGGAAACACAGTAGAGAAGAAGAGTGCTCTTTTCTCAAAAGCAGAGTGTGTTTCTTTTAAGGTGAGCTAGCGTTTGTTTCCCAGTATTAAATGAAGTTGAGTCACATGCAGTTTTTGGTCCTACGAGCAAGAGTTGTTTTCTGGTAAGGAAATTCACTATTGTGCTCCCATTGCCATACACAGGGCAAATAGGACTGGCGTCTCTTCTCAGCATGTACAGTGTATTGGAGTGAAGAGGATCTACTGTTCTTGTCAGTTTCCTAAGCAGAATTGAACAAGATATGGCCCTGTGTGTAGGAAGCACAGTTCTTTTGTTCTGAGCAAGCTCACTGTTCTGGCCCTATAGGTAACACAGTAGAGTAGAAGAGTGCTCTTTTCTCAAAAGCAGAGTGTGTTTCTTGTAAGGCGAGCTAGCGTTTGTTTCCCAGTCCTAAATGGAGTTGAATCACATGCAGTTACTGGTCCTAGGAGCAAGAGTTGTTTTCTGGTAAGGAAAGTCACTATTGCGTTCCCATTGACATACACAGTGCAAAGAGCACTCGTGTTTGCTTCCAACAAGTACAGTGTATTGGACTGAAGAGGAGCTAATGTTCTTGACAGTTTCCTAAGCAGAGTTGAACTAGATGTGGCCCGTGTGTGTAGGAAGCACAGTTCTTTTGTTCTGAGCAAGCTCATTGTTCGGACCCCATAGGATACACAATAGAGTAGAACAGTGCTCTTTTCTCAAAAGCAGATTGTGTTTCTTGTAAGGCGAATTAACGTTTGTTTCCCAGTCCGAAATGGAGCTGAATCCCATGCAGTTTCTGGTCCTACGAGCAAGAGTTGTTTTCTCGTAAGAAGAGTCACTATTGCACTCCCATTGTCATACACAGGGCAAATGGCACTGGCGTCTGTTCCCAGCATGTACAGTGTATTGGACTGAAGAGTATCTACTGTTCTTGTCAGTTTCCTAAGCATAGTTTAACTGGATATGGCCCGTGTGTAGGAAGCACAGTTCTTTTGTTCTGAGCCAGCTCTCTTTTCGGCCCCTTTAGGAAACACAGTTGAGTAGAAGAGTGCTCTTTTCTCAAAAGCAGAGTGTGTTTCTTGAAAGGTGAGCTAGCATTTGTTTCCCAGTCCTAAATGGAGTTGAATCACATGCAGTTTATATTCCTACGAGCAAGAGTTGTTTTCTGGTAAGAAGAGTCACTATTGTGCTCCCATTGCCATACACAGTGAAAATAGCACTCTCATCTTCACAGCAAGTACAGTGTATTGGACTGAAGAGGAGCTACTCTTCTTATCAGTTTCCTAAGCAGAGTTGAACTAGATATGGCCCATGTGTGTAGGAAGCACAGTTCTTTTGTTCTGAGCAAGCTCACTGTTCTGGCCCTAAAAGAAACACATTAGAGTAGAAGAGTGCTCTTTTCTCAAAAGCACATTGTGTTTCTTGTAAGGCGAACTAGCGTTTCTTTCCCAGTCCTAAATGGAGTAGAATCCCATGCAGTCTGGTCCTACGAGCAAGAGTTTTTTTCTGTTAAGAAGAGTCACTATTGTGCTCCCATTGCCATACACAGTGCAAGTAGCACTCGCGTCTGTTCTCAGCAAGTACAGTGTATCGGACTGAACAGGATCTACTGTTCTTGTCAGTTTCCTAAGCAGAGTAGAACTAGATATGGCCCATGTGTGAAGGAAGCACAGTTCTTTTGTTCTGAGCAAGCTCACTGTTCTGGCCCTAGAGGAAACACAGTAGAGAAGAAGAGTGTTCTTTTCTCAAAACCAGAGTGTGTTTTTTGTAAGGTGAGCTAGCGTTTGTTTCCCAGTCCTAAATGAAGTTGAGTAACATGCATTTATTGGTCCTACGAACAAGAGTTGTTTTCTGGTAAGGAAATTCACTATTGCGCTCCAATTGCCATACATAGTGCATATTGCACTCAAGTCTGTTCCCAGCAAATACAGTGTATTGGAGAGAAGAGGAGCTACTGCTCTTGTCAGTTTCCTAAGGAGACTTTAACTAGATATGGCCCGTGTGTGTAGGAAGCACAGTTCTTTTGTTCTGAACAAGCTCACTGTTCAGACCCCATAGGAAACACAGTAGAGCAGAAGAGTTCCCTTTTCTCAAAAGCAGAGTGTGTTACTTGAAAGGCGAGCTAGCGTTTGTTTCCCAGTCCTAAATGGAGTTGAATCACATGCAGTTTCTGGTCCTATGAGCAAGAGTTGTTTTCTAGTAAGAAGAGTCACTATTGTGCTCCCACTGTCATACACAGCGCAAATAGCACTGGCGTCTGTTCCCAGCATGTACAGTGTATTGGCCTGAAGAGGATCTACTGTTCTTGTCAGTTTCCTAAGCAGAATTGAACTAGATATAGCCCGTGTGTTTAGGAAGCACAGTTCTTTTGTTCTGAGCAAGCTCACTGTTCTGGGCCTATAGGAAAGACAATAGAGTATAAGAGTGCTCTTTTCTCAAAAGCAGAGTATGTTTCTTTTAAGGCGAGGTAGCGTTTGTTTTCCAGTCCTAAATGGAGTTGAATCACATGCAGTTTCTGGTCCTACGAGCCAGAGTTGTTTTCTGGTAAGAAGAGACACTATTGTGTTCCCATTGCCATACACAGTGCAAATAGCACTCACGTCTGTTCCCAGCAAGTACAGTGTATTGGACTGAAGAGGAGCTACTGTTCTTGTCAGTTTCCTAAGCAGAGTTGAACTAGTTATGGCCCGTGTGTGTAGGAAGCACAGTTCTTTTGTTCTGAGCAAGCTCACTGTTCTGGCCCTATAGGAAACACAGTAGAGTAGAAGAGTGCTCTTTTTTCAAAAGTAGAGTGTGTTTCTTGAAAGGTGATGTAGCGTTTGTTTCCCAGTTCTAAATGGAGTGGAATCACATGCAGTTGCTGGTCCTACGAGCAAGAGTTGTTTTCTGGTAAGAAGAGTCACTATTGTGCTCCCATCATACACAGTGCAAATAGCACTCACGTCTGTTCGGAGATAGTACAGTGTATTGGACTGAAGAGGAGCTACTAATCTTGTCAGTTTCCTAAGCAGAGCTGAACTAGATATGGCCCGTGTGTGTAGGAAGCACAGTTCTTTTGTTCTGAGAAATCTCACTGTTCGGACCCCATAGGAAACACAGTAGAGTAGAAGAGTACTCTTTTCTCAAAAGCAGAGTGTGTTTCTTCTAAGGCGAGCTAGCGTTTGTATCCCAGTCCTAAATGGAGTTGAATCCCATGCAGATTTTGTTCCTACGAGCAAGAGTTGTTTTCTGGTAATGAAAGTCACTATAGCGCTCCCATTGCCATACACAGTGCAAGTAGCACTCACATCTGTTCCCAGCAAGTACACTGTATTGGACTGAAAAGGAGCTACTGTTCTTGTCAGTTTCCTAAGCAGAGTTGAACTAGATATGGCCCATGTGTGTAGGAAGCACAGTTCTTTTGTTCTGAGCTAGCTCACTTTTCGGACCCCATAGGAAACACATTATAGTAGAAGAGTGCTCTTTTCTCAAAAGCAGATTGTGTTTCCTGTAAGGCGAACTAGCGTTTGTTTCCCAGTCCTAAATGGAGTTGAATCCCATGCAGTTTTTGGTCTCATGAGCAAGAGTTGTTTTCTGGTAAGGAAAGTCACTATTGAGCTCCTATTGTCATACACATTGCAAGTAGCAGTCACATCTGTTCCCAGCAAGTACACTGTATTGGACTGAAGAGGATCTACTGGTCTTGTCAGTTTCCTAAGCAGAATGGAGTCAGATATGGCCCATGTGTGTAGGAAGCACAATTCTTTTGTTCTGAGCAAGATCACTCTTCTGGCCCTATAAGAAACACAGTAGAGTTTAAGAGTGCTCTTTTCTCAAAAGCAGAGTGTGTTTCTTGTAAGGCGAGCTAGTGTTTGTTTCCCAGGCCTAAATGGATTTGAATCACATGCAGTTGCTGGTCCTAAGAGCAAGATTGTTTTCTGTTAAGGAAAATCACTATTGAGCTCCCATTGCCATACACAGTGCAAATAGCACTCATGTCTGTTCCCCGCAAGTACAGTGTATTGGACTGAAGAGGAACTACTGTTCTTGTCAGTTTCCTAAGCAGAGTTGAACTAGATATGGCCCGTGTGTGTAGAAAGCACAGTTCTTTTGTTCTGAGCAAGCTCACTCTTTGGACGCAATAGGAAACCCAGTAGAGTAGAAGAGTGCTCTTTTCTCAAAAGCAGAGTGTGTTTCTTGTAAGGTGAGATAGCGTTTGTTTCCCAGTCCTAAATGTTGTTGAATTCCATGCAGTTGCTGGTCCTACGAGCAAGAGTTGTTTTCTGGTAAGAAGAGTCACTATTGCGCTCCCATTGCCATGCACAGTGCAAACAGCACTCACGTCTGTTCCCAGAAAGTACAGTGTATTGGACTGAAGAGGAGCTACTATTCTTGTCAGTTTCCTAAGCAGAGTTGAACTAGATATGGCCCGTGTGTGTAGGAAGCACAGTTCTTTTGTTCTGAGCAAGCTCACTGTTCTGGCGCTATAGGAAACACAGTAGAGTAGAAGAGTGCTCTTTTCTCAAAAGCAGAGTGTGTTTCTTGTAAGGCGAGCTAGTGTTTGTTTCCCAGTCAGAAATGGTGTTGAACCCCATGCAGTTTCTGGTCCTACGAGCAAGAGTTTTTTTCTGTTAAGAAGAGTCACTATTGTGTTCCCATTGCCATACACAGTGCAAATAGCACTCACGTCTGTTCCCAGCAAGTACAGTGTTTTGGACTGAACAGGAGTACTGTTCTTGTCAGTTTCCTAAGCAGAGTTGAACTAGATATGGCCCGTGTGTGTAGGAAGCACAGTTCTTTTGTTCTGAGCAAGCTCACTGTTCTAGCGCTATAGGAAACACAGTAGAGAAGATGAGTGCTCTTTTCTCAAAAGCAGAGTGTGTTTCTTGTAAGATGAGCTAGCGTTTGTTTCCCAGTACTAAATGAAGTTGAGTCACATGGAGTTTTTGGTCCTACGAGCAAGAGTTGTTTTCTAGTAAGGAAAGTCACTATTGTGCTCCCATTGCCATACATAGTGCAAATAGCACTGGCGTCTGTTCCCAGCAAGTACAGTGTATTGGACTGAAGAGGAGCTACTGTTCTTGTCAGTTTCCTAAGCAGAGTTGAAATAGATATGGCCCGTGCATGTAAGAAGCACAGTTCTTTTGTTCTGAGCAAGCTCACTATTCTAGTGCTATAGGAAACACAGTAGATTAGAAGAGTGCTCTTTTCTCAAAAACAGAGTGTGTTTCTTGTAAGGCGATCTAGCGTTTGTTTCCCAGTCCTAAATGGAGATGATTCACATGCAGTTTCTATTCCTACGAGCAAGAGTTGTTTTCTGGTAAGAAGATTCACTATTGCGCTCCCATTGCCTTACACAGTGCAAATAGCACTAACGTCTGTTCGCAGCAAGTACAGTGTATTGGACTGAAGAGGAGTTACTGTTCTTGTCAGTTTCCTAAGCAGAGTTGAAGTAGATATGGCCCATGTGTGTAGGAAGCACAGTTCTTTTGTTCTGAGCCTCTGCTCGCAGCAAGTACAGTGTATTGGACTGAAGAGGAGCTACTGTTCTTGTCATTTTCCTAAGCAGAGTTGAACTAGTTATGGCCAATGTGTTTAGGAAGCACAGTTCTTTTGTTCTGAGCAAGCTCACTGTTCGGACCACATAGGAAAAACATTAGAGTAGAAGAGTGCTCTTTTCTCAAAAGCAGATTGTGTTTCCTGTAAGGCGAACTAGCGTTTGTTTCCCAGTTTAAAATGGAATTGAATCACATGCAAGTTCTAGTCCTACTAGCAAGAGTTGTTTCTGGTAAGAAGAGTCACTATTGCGCTCCCATTGTCATACACAGGGCAAATAGCACTGGCGTCTCTTCCCAGCATGTAGAGTGTATTGGACTGAAGAGGATCTACTGTTCTTGTCAGTTTCCTAAGCAGAGTTGATCTAGATATGGCCGTGTATGTAGGAAGCACAGTTCTTTGGTTCTGAGCCAGCTCACTGTTTTGGCCCTATAGGAAACACCGTAGAGTAGAAGAGTGCTTTTTTCTCAAAAGCAGAGTGTGTTTCTTCTAATGGAAGCTAGCGTTTGTTTCCGAGTCCTAAATGGAGTTGAATTACAGGCAGTTTTTGTCCTACCAGCAAGAGTTGTTTTCTGGTAAGGAAAGTCACTATTCCGCTCCCATTTTCATAAACAGTGCAAATAGCACTCATGTCTGTTCCCAGCAAGTACAGTGTATTTGACTGAAGAGGAGCTACTGTTATTGTCATTTCCTAAGCAGAGTTGAACTAGATATGGCCCGTGTGTGTAGGAAGCACAGTTCTTTTGTTCTGAGCAAGCTCACTGTTCGGACCCCATAGGAAACACAGTAGAGTAAAAGAGTGCTCTTTTCTCAAAAGCAGAGTGTGTTTCTTGTAAGGCGAGCTAACGTTTGTTTCCCAGTCCTAAATGGATTTGAATCACATGCAGTTTTTGGTCCTAAGCGCAAGGGTTGTTTTCTGCTAAGAAGAGTCACTATTGCGCTCCCATTGCCATACACAGTGCAAATAGCACTGGCGTCTTATCCCAGCAAGTACAGTGTATTGGACTGAAGAGGAGCTACTGTTTTTGTCAGTTTCCTAAGCAGAGTTGAACCGGATCTGGCCCATGTGTGTAGGAAGCACAGTTCCTTTGTTCTGAGGAAGCTCACTGTACTGGCCCTATAGGAGACACAGTAGAGTAGAAGAGTGACCTTTTCTCAAAAGCAGAGTGTGTTTCTTGTAAGGCGAGCTAGCGTTTGTTTCCCAGTCCTAAATGGAGTTGAATCACATGCAGTTTCTGGTCCTATGAGCAAGAATTGTTTTCTGGTAAGAAGAGTCACTATTGTGCTCCCCTTGTCAGACACAGGGCAAATAGCACTGGCGTCTGTTCCCAGCATGTAGAGTGTATTGGACAAAAGAGGATCTACTGTTCTTGTCAGTTTCCTATGCAGAATTGAACTAGATATGGCCCGTGTGTGTAGGTAGCACAGTTCTTTTGTTCTGAGCAAGCTCACTGTTCTGGGCCTATAAGAAACACAGTAAAGAAAAAGAGTGCTCTTTTCTCAAAAGCAGAGTGTGTTTCTTTTAAGGTGAGCTTGCGTTTGTTTCCCAGTCCTAAATGAAGTTGAATCACATGCAGTTTTTGGTCCTATGAACAAGAGTTGTTTTCTGGTAAGGAAAGTCACTATTGCGCTCCCCTTGCCATACATAGTGCATATAGCACTCGCGTCTGTTCCCAGCAAGTACAGTGTATTGGAGAGAAGAGGATCTACTGCTCTTGTCAGTTTCTGAAGGAGAGTTGAACTAGATATGGCCCGTGTGTGTAGGAAGCACATCTCTTTTGTTCTGAGCAAGCTCACTGTATGGACCCCATAGGAAACACAGCAGAGTAGAATAGTGCCATTTTGTCAAAAGCAGAGTGTGTTTCTTGTAAGGCGAGCTAGCGTTTGTTTACCAGTCCTAAATGGAGTTTAATCACATGCAGACTCTGGTCCTATGAGGAAGAGTTTTTTTCTGTTAAGAAGAGTCACTATTGTGTTCCTATTGCCATACACAGTGCAAATAGCACTCACGTCTGTTCCCAGCAAGTACAGTGTTTTGGACTGAACAGGAGTACTGTTCTTGTCAGTTTCCTAAGCAGAGTTGAACTAGATATGGCCCGTGTGTGTAGGAAGCACAGTTCTTTTGTTCTGAGCAAGCTCACTGTTCTAGCGCTATAGGAAACACAGTAGAGAAGATGAGTGCTCTTTTCTCAAAAGCAGAGTGTGTTTCTTGTAAGATGAGCTAGCGTTTGTTTCCCAGTACTAAATGAAGTTGAGTCACATGGAGTTTTTGGTCCTACGAGCAAGAGTTGTTTTCTAGTAAGGAAAGTCACTATTGTGCTCCCATTGCCATACATAGTGCAAATAGCACTGGCGTCTGTTCCCAGCAAGTACAGTGTATTGGACTGAAGAGGAGCTACTGTTCTTGTCAGTTTCCTAAGCAGAGTTGAAATAGATATGGCCCGTGCATGTAAGAAGCACAGTTCTTTTGTTCTGAGCAAGCTCACTGTTCTAGCGCTATAAGAAACACAGTAGATTAGAAGAGTGCTCTTTTCTCAAAAACAGAGTGTGTTTCTTGTAAGGCGATCTAGCGTTTGTTTCCCAGTCCTAAATGGAGATGATTCACATGCAGTTTCTATTCCTACCAGCAAGAGTTGTTTTCTGGTAAGAAGAGTCACTATTGCGCTCCCATTGCCTTACACAGTGCAAATAGCACTAACGTCTGTTCGCAGCAAGTACAGTGTATTGGACTGAAGAGGAGTTACTGTTCTTGTCAGTTTTCTAAGCAGAGTTGAAGTAGATATGGCCCATGTGTGTAGGAAGCACAGTTCTTTTGTTCTGAGCCTCTGCTCGCAGCAAGTACAGTGTATTGGACTGAAGAGGAGCTACTGTTCTTGTCATTTTCCTAAGCAGAGTTGAACTAGTTATGGCCAATGTGTTTAGGAAGCACAGTTCTTTTGTTCTGAGCAAGCTCACTGTTCGGACCACATAGGAAAAACATTAGAGTAGAAGAGTGCTCTTTTCTCAAAAGCAGATTGTGTTTCCTGTAAGGCGAACTAGCATTTGTTTCCCAGTTTAAAATGGAATTGAATCACATGCAAGTTCTAGTCCTACTAGCAAGAGTTGTTTCTGGTAAGAAGAGTCACTATTGCGCTCCCATTGTCATACACAGGGCAAATAGCACTGGCGTCTCTTCCCAGCATGTAGAGTGTATTGGACTGAAGAGGATCTACTGTTCTTGTCAGTTTCCTAAGCAGAGTTGATCTAGATATGGCCGTGTATGTAGGAAGCACAGTTCTTTGGTTCTGAGCCAGCTCACTGTTTTGGCCCTATAGGAAACACAGTAGAGTAGAAGAGTGCTTTTTTCTCAAAAGCAGAGTGTGTTTCTTCTAATGGAAGCTAGCGTTTGTTTCCGAGTCCTAAATGGAATTGAATTACAGGCAGTTTTTGTCCTACCAGCAAGAGTTGTTTTCTGGTAAGGAAAGTCACTATTCCGCTCCCATTTTCATAAACAGTGCAAATAGCACTCATGTCTGTTCCCAGCAAGTACAGTGTATTTGACTGAAGAGGAGCTACTGTTATTGTCATTTCCTAAGCAGAGTTGAACTAGATATGGCCCGTGTGTGTAGGAAGCACAGTTCTTTTGTTCTGAGCAAGCTCACTGTTCGGACCCCATAGGAAACACAGTAGAGTAAAAGAGTGCTCTTTTCTCAAAAGCAGAGTGTGTTTCTTGTAAGGCGAGCTAACGTTTGTTTCCCAGTCCTAAATGGATTTGAATCACATGCAGTTTTTGGTCCTAAGCGCAAGGGTTGTTTTCTGCTAAGAAGAGTCACTATTGCGCTCCCATTGCCATACACAGTGCAAATAGCACTGGCGTCTTATCCCAGCAAGTACAGTGTATTGGACTGAAGAGGAGCTACTGTTTTTGTCAGTTTCCTAAGCAGAGTTGAACCAGATCTGGCCCATGTGTGTAGGAAGCACAGTTCCTTTGTTCTGAGGAAGCTCACTGTACTGGCCCTATAGGAGACACAGTAGAGTAGAAGAGTGACCTTTTCTCAAAAGCAGAGTGAGTTTCTTGTAAGGCGAGCTAGCGTTTGTTTCCCAGTCCTAAATGGAGTTGAATCACATGCAGTTTCTGGTCCTATGAGCAAGAATTGTTTTCTGGTAAGAAGAGTCACTATTGTGCTCCCCTTGTCAGACACAGGGCAAATAGCACTGGCGTCTGTTCCCAGCATGTAGAGTGTATTGGACAAAAGAGGATCTACTGTTCTTGTCAGTTTCCTATGCAGAATTGAACTAGATATGGCCCGTGTGTGTAGGTAGCACAGTTCTTTTGTTCTGAGCAAGCTCACTGTTATGGGCCTATAAGAAACACAGTAAAGAAAAAGAGTGCTCTTTTCTCAAAAGCAGAGTGTGTTTCTTTTAAGGTGAGCTTGCGTTTGTTTCCCAGTCCTAAATGAAGTTGAATCACATGCAGTTTTTGGTCCTATGAACAAGAGTTGTTTTCTGGTAAGGAAAGTCACTATTGCGCTCCCCTTGCCATACATAGTGCATATAGCACTCGCGTCTGTTCCCAGCAAGTACAGTGTATTGGAGAGAAGAGGATCTACTGCTCTTGTCAGTTTCTGAAGGAGAGTTGAACTAGATATGGCCCGTGTGTGTAGGAAGCACATCTCTTTTGTTCTGAGCAAGCTCACTGTTCGGACCCCATAGGAAACACAGCAGAGTAGAATAGTGCCATTTTGTCAAAAGCAGAGTGTGTTTCTTGTAAGGCGAGCTAGCGTTTGTTTACCAGTCCTAAATGGAGTTTAATCACATGCAGTCTCTGGTCCTATGAGGAAGAGTTTTTTTCTGTTAAGAAGAGTCACTATTGTGTTCCCATTGCCATACACAGTGCAAATAGCACTCACGTCTGTTCCCAGCAAGTACAGTGTTTTGGACTGAACAGGAGTACTGTTCTTGTCAGTTTCCTAAGCAGAGTTGAACTAGATATGGCCCGTGTGTGTAGGAAGCACAGTTCTTTTGTTCTCACCAAGCTCACTGTTCTAGCGCTATAGGAAACACAGTAGAGAAGATGAGTGCTCTTTTCTCAAAAGCAGAGTGTGTTTCTTGTAAGATGAGCTAGCGTTTGTTTCCCAGTACTAAATGAAGTTGAGTCACATGGAGTTTTTGGTCCTACGAGCAAGAGTTGTTTTCTAGTAAGGAAAATCACTATTGTGCTCCCATTGCCATACATAGTGCAAATAGCACTGGCGTCTGTTCCCAGCAAGTACAGTGTATTGGACTGAAGAGGAGCTACTGTTCTTGTCAGTTTCCTAAGCAGAGTTGAAATAGATATGGCCCGTGCATGTAAGAAGCACAGTTCTTTTGTTCTGAGCAAGCTCACTGTTCTAGCGCTATAAGAAACACAGTAGATTAGAAGAGTGCTCTTTTCTCAAAAACAGAGTGTGTTTCTTGTAAGGCGATCTAGCGTTTGTTTCCCAGTCCTAAATGGAGATGATTCACATGCAGTTTCTATTCCTACCAGCAAGAGTTGTTTTCTGGTAAGAAGAGTCACTATTGCGCTCCCATTGCCTTACACAGTGCAAATAGCACTAACGTCTGTTCGCAGCAAGTACAGTGTATTGGACTGAAGAGGAGTTACTGTTCTTGTCAGTTTCCTAAGCAGAGTTGAAGTAGATATGGCCCATGTGTGTAGGAAGCACAGTTCTTTTGTTCTGAGCCTCTGCTCCCAGCAAGTACAGTGTGTTGGACTGAAGAGGAGCTACTGTTCTTGTCATTTTCCTAAGCAGAGTTGAACTAGTTATGGCCAATGTGTTTAGGAAGCACAGTTCTTTTGTTCTGAGCAAGCTCACTGTTCGGACCACATAGGAAACACATTAGAGTAGAAGAGTGCTCTTTTCTCAAAAGCAGATTGTGTTTCCTGTAAGGCGAACTAGCGTTTGTTTCCCAGTTTAAAATGGAATTGAATCACATGCAAGTTCTAGTCCTACTAGCAAGAGTTGTTTATGGTAAGATGAGTCACTATTGCGCTCCCATTGTCATACACAGGGCAAATAGCACTGGCGTCTCTTCCCAGCATGTAGAGTGTATTGGACTGAAGAGGATCTACTGTTCTTGTCAGTTTCCTAAGCAGAGTTGATCTAGATATGGCCGTGTATGTAGGAAGCACAGTTCTTTGGTTCTGAGCCAGCTCACTGTTTTGGCCCTATAGGAAACACAGTAGAGTAGAAGAGTGCTTTTTTCTCAAAAGCAGAGTGTGTTTCTTCTAATGGAAGCTAGCGTTTGTTTCCCAGTCCTAAATGGAGTTGAATTACAGGCAGTTTTTGTCCTACCAGCAAGAGTTGTTTTCTGGTAAGGAAAGTCACTATTCCGCTCCCATTTTCATAAACAGTGCAAATAGCACTCATGTCTGTTCCCAGCAAGTACAGTGTATTTGACTGAAGAGGAGCTACTGTTATTGTCATTTCCTAAGCAGAGTTGAACTAGATATGGCCCGTGTGTGTAGGAAGCACAGTTCTTTTGTTCTGAGCAAGCTCACTGTTCGGACCCCATAGGAAACACAGTAGAGTAAAAGAGTGCTCTTTTCTCAAAAGCAGAGTGTGTTTCTTGTAAGGCGAGCTAACGTTTGTTTCCCAGTCCTAAATGGATTTGAATCACATGCAGTTTTTGGTCCTAAGCGCAAGGGTTGTTTTCTGCTAAGAAGAGTCACTATTGCGCTCCCATTGCCATACACAGTGCAAATAGCACTGGCGTCTTATCCCAGCAAGTACAGTGTATTGGACTGAAGAGGAGCTACTGTTTTTGTCAGTTTCCTAAGCAGAGTTGAACCAGATCTGGCCCATGTGTGTAGGAAGCACAGTTCCTTTGTTCTGAGGAAGCTCACTGTACTGGCCCTATAGGAGACACAGTAGAGTAGAAGAGTGACCTTTTCTCAAAAGCGGAGTGTGTTTCTTGTAAGGCGAGCTAGCGTTTGTTTCCCAGTCCTAAATGGAGTTGAATCACATGCAGTTTCTGGTCCTATGAGCAAGAATTGTTTTCTGGTAAGAAGAGTCACTATTGTGCTCCCCTTGTCAGACACAGGGCAAATAGCACTGGCGTCTGTTCCCAGCATGTAGAGTGTATTGGACAAAAGAGGATCTACTGTTCTTGTCAGTTTCCTATGCAGAATTGAACTAGATATGGCCCGTGTGTGTAGGTAGCACAGTTCTTTTGTTCTGAGCAAGCTCACTGTTATGGGCCTATAAGAAACACAGTAAAGAAAAAGAGTGCTCTTTTCTCAAAAGCAGAGTGTGTTTCTTTTAAGGTGAGCTTGCGTTTGTTTCCCAGTCCTAAATGAAGTTGAATCACATGCAGTTTTTGGTCCTATGAACAAGAGTTGTTTTCTGGTAAGGAAAGTCACTATTGCGCTCCCCTTGCCATACATAGTGCATATAGCACTCGCGTCTGTTCCCAGCAAGTACAGTGTATTGGACTGAAGAGGATCTACTGCTCTTGTCAGTTTCTGAAGGAGAGTTGAACTAGATATGGCCCGTGTGTGTAGGAAGCACATCTCTTTTGTTCTGAGCAAGCTCACTGTTCGGACCCCATAGGAAACACAGCAGAGTAGAATAGTGCCATTTTGTCAAAAGCAGAGTGTGTTTCTTGTAAGGCGAGCTAGCGTTTGTTTACCAGTCCTAAATGGAGTTTAATCACATGCAGTCTCTGGTCCTATGAGGAAGAGTTTTTTTCTGTTAAGAAGAGTCACTATTGTGTTCCCATTGCCATACACAGTGCAAATAGCACTCATGTCTGTTCCCAGCAAGTACAGTGTTTTGGACTGAACAGGAGTACTGTTCTTGTCAGTTTTCTAAGCAGAGTTGAACTAGATATGGCCCGTGTGTGTAGGAAGCACAGTTCTTTTGTTCTGAGCAAGCTCACTGTTCTAGCGCTATAGGAAACACAGTAGAGAAGATGAGTGCTCTTTTCTCAAAAGCAGAGTGTGTTTCTTGTAAGATGAGCTAGCGTTTGTTTCCCAGTACTAAATGAAGTTGAGTCACATGGAGTTTTTGGTCCTACGAGCAAGAGTTGTTTTCTAGTAAGGAAAGTCACTATTGTGCTCCCATTGCCATACATACTGCAAATAGCACTGGCGTCTGTTCCCAGCAAGTACAGTGTATTGGACTGAAGAGGAGCTACTGTTCTTGTCAGTTTCCTAAGCAGAGTTGAAATAGATATGGCCCGTGCATGTAAGAAGCACAGTTCTTTTGTTCTGAGCAAGCTCACTGTTCTACCGCTATAGGAAACACAGTAGATTAGAAGAGTGCTCTTTTCTCAAAAACAGAGTGTGTTTCTTGTAAGGCGATCTAGCGTTTGTTTCCCAGTCCTAAATGGAGATGATTCACATGCAGTTTCTATTCCTACGAGCAAGAGTTGTTTTCTGGTAAGAAGAGTCACTATTGCGCTCCCATTGCCTTACACAGTGCAAATAGCACTAACGTCTGTTCGCAGCAAGTACAGTGTATTGGACTGAAGAGGAGTTACTGTTCTTGTCAGTTTCCTAAGCAGAGTTGAAGTAGATATGGCCCATGTGTGTAGGAAGCACAGTTCTTTTGTTCTGAGCCTCTGCTCGCAGCAAGTACAGTGTGTTGGACTGAAGAGGAGCTACTGTTCTTGTCATTTTCCTAAGCAGAGTTGAACTAGTTATGGCCTATGTGTTTAGGAAGCACAGTTCTTTTGTTCTGAGCAAGCTCACTGTTCGGACCACATAGGAAACACATTAGAGTAGAAGAGTGCTCTTTTCTCAAAAGCAGATTGTGTTTCCTGTAAGGCGAACTAGCGTTTGTTTCCCAGTTTAAAATGGAATTGAATCACATGCAAGTTCTAGTCCTACTAGCAAGAGTTGTTTCTGGTAAGAAGAGTCACTATTGCGCTCCCATTGTCATACACAGGGCAAATAGCACTGGCGTCTCTTCCCAGCATTTAGAGTGTATTGGACTGAAGAGGATCTACTGTTCTTGTCAGTTTCCTAAGCAGAGTTGATCTAGATATGGCCGTGTATGTAGGAAGCACAGTTCTTTGGTTCTGAGCCAGCTCATTGTTTTGGCCCTATAGGAAACACAGTAGAGTAGAAGAGTGCTTTTTTCTCAAAAGCAGAGTGTGTTTCTTCTAATGGAAGCCAGCGTTTGTTTCCCAGTCCTAAATGGAGTTGAATTACAGGCAGTTTTTGTCCTACCAGCAAGAGTTGTTTTCTGGTAAGGAAAGTCACTATTCCGCTCCCATTTTCATAAACAGTGCAAATAGCACTCATGTCTGTTCCCAGCAAGTACAGTGTATTTGACTGAAGAGGAGCTACTGTTATTGTCATTTCCTAAGCAGAGTTGAACTAGATATGGCCCGTGTGTGTAGGAAGCACAGTTCTTTTGTTCTGAGCAAGCTCACTGTTCGGACCCCATAGGAAACACAGTAGAGTAAAAGAGTGCTCTTTTCTCAAAAGCAGAGTGTGTTTCTTGTAAGGCGAGCTAACGTTTGTTTCCCAGTCCTAAATGGATTTGAATCACATGCAGTTTTTGGTCCTAAGCGCAAGGGTTGTTTTCTGCTAAGAAGAGTCACTATTGCGCTCCCATTGCCATACATAGTGCAAATAGCACTGGCGTCTTATCCCAGCAAGTACAGTGTATTGGACTGAAGAGGAGCTACTGTTTTTGTCAGTTTCCTAAGCAGAGTTGAACCGGATCTGGCCCATGTGTGTAGAAAGCACAGTTCCTTTGTTCTGAGGAAGCTCACTGTACTGGCCCTATAGGAGACACAGTAGAGTAGAAGAGTGACCTTTTCTCAAAAGCAGAGTGTGTTTCTTGTAAGGCGAGCTAGCGTTTGTTTCCCAGTCCTAAATGGAGTTGAATCACATGCAGTTTCTGGTCCTATGAGCAAGAATTGTTTTCTGGTAAGAAGAGTCACTATTGTGCTCCCCTTGTCAGACACAGGGCAAATAGCACTGGCGTCTGTTCCCAGCATGTAGAGTGTATTGGACAAAAGAGGATCTACTGTTCTTGTCAGTTTCCTATGCAGAATTGAACTAGATATGGCCCGTGTGTGTAGGTAGCACAGTTCTTTTGTTCTGAGCAAGCTCACTGTTCTGGGCCTATAAGAAACACAGTAAAGAAAAAGAGTGCTCTTTTCTCAAAAGCAGAGTGTGTTTCTTTTAAGGTGAGCTTGCGTTTGTTTCCCAGTCCTAAATGAAGTTGAATCACATGCAGTTTTTGGTCCTATGAACAAGAGTTGTTTTCTGGTAAGGAAAGTCACTATTGCGCTCCCCTTGCCATACATAGTGCATATAGCACTCGCGTCTGTTCCCAGCAAGTACAGTGTATTGGAGAGAAGAGGATCTACTGCTCTTGTCAGTTTCTGAAGGAGAGTTGAACTAGATATGGCCCGTGTGTGTAGGAAGCACATCTCTTTTGTTCTGAGCAAGCTCACTGTTCGGACCCCATAGGAAACACAGCAGAGTAGAATAGTGCCATTTTGTCAAAAGCAGAGTGTGTTTCTTGTAAGGCGAGCTAGCGTTTGTTTACCAGTCCTAAATGGAGTTTAATCACATGCAGTCTCTGGTCCTATGAGGAAGAGTTGTTTTCTGGTAAGAAGAGTCACTATTGCGCTCCCACTGCCATACACAGGGCAAATAGCACTGGTGTCTGTTCCCAGCATGTACAGTGTATTGGACTGAAGAGGATCTACTGTTCTTGTCAGTTTCCTAAGCAGAATTGAACTAGATATGGCCCGTGTGTGTAGGAAGCACAGTTCTTTTTTTCTGAGCAAGCTCACTGTTCTGGCCCTATAGGAAACACAGTAGAGTAGAAGAGTGCTCTTTTCTCAAAAGCAGAGTATGTTTCTTGTAAGGCGAGCTAGCGTTTGTTTCCCAGTCCTAAATGGAGTTGAATCACATGCAGTTTCTGGTCCTAAGAGCAAGAGTTTTTTTCTGGTAAGAAGAGTCACTATTGCGTTCCCATTGCCATACAGAGTGCAAGTAGCACTCACGTCTGTTCCCAGCAAGTACAGTGTATTGGACTGAAGAGGAGCTACTATTCTTGTCAGTTTCCTAAGCAGATTGAACTAGACATGGCCCGTGTGTGTAGGAAGCACAGTTCTTTGGTTCTGAGCAAGCTCACTGTTCTGGCGCTATAGGAAACACAGTAGAGTAGAAGAGTGCTCTTTTCTCAAAAGCAGAGTGTGTTTCTTGTAAGGCGAGCTAGTGTTTGTTTCCCAGTCAGAAATGGAGTTGAACCCCATGCAGTTTCTGGTCCTATGAGCAAGAGTTTTTTTCTGGTAAGAAGAGTCACTATTGTGCTCCCAATGCCATACACAGTGCAAATAGCACTCACGTCTGTTCCCAGCAAGTACAGTGTATTGGACTGAACAGGAGCTACTGTTCTTGTCAGTTTCCTAAGCAGAGTTGAACTAGATATGGCCCGTGTGTGTAGGAAGCACAGTTCTTTTGTTCTGAGCAAGCTCACTGTTCTGGCCCTATAGGAAACACAGTAGAGAAGATGAGTGCTCTTTTCTCAAAAGCAGAGTGTGTTTCTTGTAAGGTGAGCTAGCGTTTGTTTCCCAGTCCTAAATGGAGTTGAATCACATGCAGTTTCTATTCCTATGAGCAAGAGTTGTTTTCTGGTAAGAAGAGTCACTATTGCCCTCCCATTGCCATACACAGGGCAAATAGCACTGGCGCCTGTTTGCAGCAAGTACAGTGTATTGGACTGAAGAGGAGCTACTGTTCTTGTCAGTTTCCTAAGCAGAGTTGAACTAGATATGGCCCGTGTGTGTAGGAAGCACAGTTCTTTTGTTCTGAGCAAGCTCACTGTTCGGACCATATGGAAACACAGTAGAGTAGAAGAGTGCTCTTTTCTCAAAAGCAGAGTGTGTTTCTTGTAAGGCGAGCTATTGTTTGTTTCCCAGTCAGAAATGGAGTTGAATCCCATGCAGTTTTTGGTCTTATGAGCAAGAGTTGTTTTCTGGTAAGGAAAGTCACTATTGCGCTCCAATTGCCATACACAGTGCAAATAGCACTCACGTCTGTTCCCAGCAAGTACAGTGCATTGGAGTGAAGTGGAGCTACTGATCTTGTCAGTTTCCTAAGCAGAGTTGACCTAGATATGGCCCGTGTGTGTAGGAAGCACAGTTCTTTTGTTCTGAGAAAGCTCTCTGTTCAGACCCCATAGGAAACACAGTAGAGTAGAAGAATGCTCTTTTCTCAAAAGCAGAGTGTGTTTATTGTAAGGCGAGCTAGCGTAGGTTTCCCAGTCATAAATGGAGTTGAATCACATGCAGTTTTTGTTCCTAAGAGCAAGAGGTGTTTTCTGGTAAGGAAAGTCACTATTGCACTCCCATTGCCATACACATTGCAAGTAGCACTCACGTCTGTTCCCAGCAAGTACAGTGTATTGGACTGAAGTGGAGCTACTGTTCTTGTCAGTTTCCTAAGCAGAGTTGAACTAGATATGGCCCGTGCATGTAAGAAGCACAGTTCTTTTGTTCTGAGCAAGCTCACTGTTCTGGCGCTATAGGAAACACAATAGATTAGAAGAGTGCTCTTTTCTCAAAAGCAGAGTGTGTTTCTTGTAAGGCGATCTAGCCTTTGTTTCCCAGTCCTAAATGGAGATGAATCACATGCAGTTACTATTCCTACGAGCAAGAGTTGTTTTCTGGTAAGAAGAGTCACTATTGCGCTCCCATTGCCTTACACAATGCAAATAGCACTAACGTCTGTTCGCAGAAAGTACAGTGTATTGGACTGAAGAGGAGTTAATGTTCTTGTCAGTTTCCTAAGCAGAGTTGAACTAGATATGGCCCATGTGTGTAGGAAGCACAGTTCTTTTGTTCTGAGCAAGCTCACTGTTCGGACCCCATAGGAATCACAGTTGAGTGGAAGAGTGCTCTTTTCTCAAAAGCAGATTGTGTTACTTGTAAAACAAATTAGCATTTGTTTCCCTGTCCTAAATGGAGTTGATTCTCATGCAGTTTCTGATCCTACGAGCAAGAGTTGTTTTCTGGTAAGAAGAGTCACTATTGCGCTCCCAATCTCATACACAGTGCAAATAGCTCTCGCCTCTGTTCGCAGCAAGTACAGTGTATTGGACTGAAGAGGAGTTACTGTTCTTGTCAGTTTCCTAAGCACAGTTGAACTAGTTATGGCCAATGTGTGTAGGAAGCACAGTTCTTTTGTTCTGAGCAAGCTCACTTTTCGGACCACATAGGAAAACCGTTAGAGTAGAAGAGTGTTCTTTTCTCAAAAGCAGATTGTGTTTCCTGTAAGGCGAACTAGCGTTTGTTTCCCAGTTTTAAATGGAATTGAATCACATGCAGGTTCTAGTCCTACTAGCAAGAGTTGTTTCTGGTAAGAAGAGTCACTATTGCCCTCCCATTGCCATACACAGGGCAAATAGCACTGGCGTCTCTTCCCAGCATGTACAGTGTATTGGACTGAAGAGGATCTACTGTTCTTGTCAGTTTCCTAAGCAGAGTTTAACTAGATATGGCCGTGTATGTAGGAAGCACAGTTCTTTGGTTCTGAGCCAGCTCACTGTTTTGGCCCTATAGGAAACACAGTAGAGTAGAAGAGTGCTTTTTTCTCAAAAACAGAGCGTGTTTCTTGTAAGTGAAGCTAGCGTTTGTTTCCCAGTCCTAAATGGAGTTGAATTACAGGCAGTTTTTGTTTTACCAGCAAGAGTTGTTTTCTGGTAAGGAAGGTCACTATTCCGCTCCCATTTTCATAAACAGTGCAAATAGCACTCACGTCTGTTCCCATCAAGTACAGTGTATTTGAATGAAGAGGAAATACTGTTATTGTCATTTCCTAAGCAGAGTTGAACTAGATATGGCCCGTGTGTGTAGGAAGCACAGTTCTTTTGTTCTGAGCAAGCTCACTGTTCGGACCCCATAGGAAACACAGTAGAGTAGAAGAGTGCTCTTTTCTCAAAAGCAGAGTGTGTTTCTTGTAAGGCGAGCTAACGTTTGTTTCCCAGTCCTAAATGGAGTTGAATCACATGCAGTTTTTGGTCCTAAGCGCAAGGGTTGTTTTCTGCTAAGAAGAGTCACTATTGCGCTCCCACTGCCATACACAGTGCAAATAGCACTGGCGTATTTTGCCAGCAAGTACAGTGTAATGGACTGAAGAGGAGCTACTGTTCTTGTCAGTTTCCTAAGCAGAGTTGAACCAGATCTGGCCCATGTGTGTAGGAAGCACAGTTCTTTTGTTCTGAGCAAGCTCACTGTACTGGCCCTATAGGAAACACAGTAGAGAAGAAGAGTGCTCTTTTCTCAAAAGCAGAGTGTGTTTTTGTAAGGTGAGCTAGCGTTTGTTTCCCAGGCCTAAATGAAGTTGTGTCACATGCAGTTTTTGGTCCTACGAGCAAGAGTTGTTTTCTGGTAAGGAAAGTCACTATTGCGCTCCCATTGCCATACATAGTGCTAATAGCACTCGCGTCTGTTCCCAGCAAGTACAGTGTATTGGACTGAAGAGGAGCTACTCCTCTTGTCAGTTTCCTAAGGAGAGTTGAACTAGATATGGCCCGTGTGTGTAGGAAGCACAGTTCTTTTGTTCTGAGCAAGCTCACTGTTCTGGCCCTATAGGAAACACAGTAGAGTAGAACAGTGCTCTTTTCTCAAAAGCAGAGTGTGTTTCTTGTAAGGCGAGCTAGCGTTTGTTTCCCAGTCCTAAATGGAGTTGAATCACATGCAGTTTTTGGTCCTACGAGCAAGAGTTGTTTTCTGGTAAGGAAAGTCACTATTGCCCTCCCCTTGCCAATCACAGTGCATATAGCACTCGCGTCTGTTCCCAGCAATTACAGTGTATTGGACTGGACAGGAGCTACTGTTCTTGTCAGTTTCCTAAGCAGAGTGGAACTAGATATGGCCCGTGTGTGTAGGAAGCACAGTTCATTTGTTCTGAGCAAGCTCACTGTTCGGAACATATAGAAACACAGTAGAGTAGAAGAGTGCTCTTTTCTCAAAAGCAAAGTGTGTTTCTTGTAAGGCGAGCTAGTGTTTGTTTCCCAGTCAGAAATGGAGTTGAACCCCATGCAGTTTCTGGTCCTACGAGCAAGAGTTTTTTTTCTGTTAAGAAGAGTCACTATTGTGCTCCCATTGCCATACACAGTGCAAATAGCACTCACGTCTGTTCCCAGCAAGTACAGTGTATTGGACTGAACAGGAGCTACTGTTCTTGTCAGTTTCCTAAGCCGAGTTGAACTAGATATGGCCCCTGTGTGTAGGAAGCACAGTTCTTTTGTTCTGAGCAAGCTCACTGTTCTGGCCCTATAGGAAACACAGTAGAGAAGATGAGTGCTCTTTTCTCAAAAGCAGAGTGTGTTTCTTGTAAGGTGAGCTAGCGTTTGTTTCCCAGTCCTAAATGAAGTTGAGTCACATGGAGTTTGTGGTTCTACGAGCAAGACTTGTTTTCTGGTAAGGAAAGTCACTATTGCGCTCCCATTGCCATACATAGTGCAAATAGCACTCGCGTCTGTTCCCAGCAAGTACAGTGTATTGGACTGAAGAGGAGCTACTGTTCTTGTCAGTTTCCTAAGGAGAGTTGAACTAGATATGGCCCGTGTGTGTAGGAAGCACAGTTTTTTTTGTTCTGAGCAAGCTCACTGTTCTGGCCCTATAGGAAACACAGTAGAGTAGAACAGTGCTCTTTT
Organism: Peromyscus eremicus; assembly: GCF_949786415.1. NCBI lineage: Eukaryota > Metazoa > Chordata > Mammalia > Rodentia > Cricetidae > Peromyscus > Peromyscus eremicus. Next base: position 71,073 of record NW_026735483.1, on the reverse strand, counting down.
CTCAAAAGCAGAGTGTGTTTCTTGTAAGGCGAGCTAGCGTTTGTTTCCCAGTCCTAAATGGAGTTGAATCACATGCAGTTTTTGGTCCTACGAGCAAGAGTTGTTTTCTGGTAAGGAAAGTCACTATTGCCCTCCCCTTGCCAATCACAGTGCATATAGCACTCGCGTCTGTTCCCAGCAATTACAGTGTATTGGACTGGACAGGAGCTACTGTTCTTGTCAGTTTCCTAAGCAGAGTGGAACTAGATATGGCCCGTGTGTGTAGGAAGCACAGTTCTTTTGTTCTGAGCAAGCTCTCTGTACTGGCCCTATAAGAAACACAGTAGAGAAGAAGAGTGCTCTTTTCTCAAAAGCAGAGTGTGTTTCTTTTAAGGTGAGCTTGCGTTTGTTTCCCAGTCCTAAATGAAGTTGAATCACATGCAGTTTTTGGTCCTACGAGCAAGAGTATTTTTCTGGTAAGGAAAGTCACTATTGCGCTCCCCTTGCCATACATAGTGCATATAGCACTCGCGTCTGTTCCCAGCAAGTACAGTGTATTGGACTGAAGAGGATCTACTGCTCTTGTCAGTTTCCTAAGGAGAGATGAACTAGATATGGCCCGTGTGTGTAGGAAGCACAGCTCTTTTGTTCTGAGCAAGCTCACTGTTCGGACCCCATAGGAAACACAGTAGAGTAGAATAGTGGCATTTTGTCAAAAGCAGAGTGTGTTTCTTGTAAGGCGAGCTAGCGTTTGTTTACCAGTCCTAAATGGAGTTTAATCACATGCAGTTTCTGGTCCTATGAGGAAGAGTTGTTTTCTGGTAAGAAGAGTCACTATTGCGCTCCCACTGCCATACACAGGGCAAATAGCACTGGTGTCTGTTCCCAGCATGTACAGTGTATTGGACTGAAGAGGATCTACTGTTCTTGTCAGTTTCCTAAGCAGAATTGAACTAGATATGCCCCGTGTGTGTAGGAAGCACAGTTCTTTTTTTCTGAGCAAGCTCACTGTTCTGGGCCTATAGGAAACACAGTAGAGTAGAAGAGTGCTCTTTTCTCAAAAGCAGAGTGTGTTTCTTGTAAGGCGAGCTAGCGTTTGTTTCCCAGTCCTAAATGGAGTTGAATCACATGCGGTTTCTGGTCCTAAGAGCAAGAGTTGTTTTCTGGTAAGAAGAGTCACTATTGCGTTCCCATTGCCATACACAGTGCAAATAGCACTCACGTCTGTTCCCAACAAGTACAGTGTATTGGACTGAAGAGGAGCTACTGTTCTTGTCAGTTTCCTAAGCAGAGTTGAACTAGATATGGCCCGTGTGTAGGAAGCACAGTTCTTTTGTTCTGAGCAAGCTCACTGTTCTGGCACTATAGGAAACACAGTAGAGTAGAACAGTGCTCTTTTCTCAAAAGCAGAGTGTGTTTCTTGTAAGGCGAGCTACTGTTTGTTTCCCAGTCAGAATTGGAGTTGAACCCCATGCAGTTTCTGGTCCTACGAGCAAGAGTTGTTTTCTAGTAAGAAGAGTCACTATTGTGCTCCCATTGCCATACACAGTGCAAATAGCACTCACGTCTGTTCCCAGCAAGTACAGTGTATTGGACTGAACAGGAGCTACTGTTCTTGTCAGTTTCCTAAGCAGAGTTGAACTACATATGGCCCGTGTGTGTAGGAAGCACAGTTCTTTTGTTCTGAGCAAGCTCACTGTTCTGGCCCTATAGGAAACACAGTAGAGAAGATGAGCGCTCTTTTCTCAAAAGCAGAGTGTGTTTCTTGTAAGGTGAGCTAGTGTTTGTTTCCCAGTCCTAAATGAAGTTGAGTCACATGGAGTTTTTGGTTCTACGAGCAAGACTTGTTTTCTGGTAAGGAAAGTCACTATTGTGCTCCCATTGCCATACATAGTGCAAATAGCACTCGCGTCTGTTCCCAGCAAGTACAGTGTATTGGACTGAAGAGGAGCTACTGTTCTTGTCAGTTTCCTAAGGAGAGTTGAACTAGATATGGCCCGTGTGTGTAGGAAGCACAGTTCTTTTGTTCTGAGCAAGCTCACTGTTCTGGCCCTATAGGAAACACAGTAGAGTAGAAGAGTGCTCTTTTCTCAAAAGCATAGTGTGTTTCTTGTAAGGCGATCTAGCGTTTGTTTCCCAGTCCTAAATGGAGTTGAATCACATGCAGTTTCTATTCCTACGAGCAAGAGTTGTTTTCTGGTAAGAAGAGTCACTATTGCCCTCCCATTGCCATACTCAGTGCAAATAGCACTGGCGTCTGTTCGCAGCAAGTACAGTGTATTGGACTGAAGAGGAGCTACTGTTCTTGTCAGTTTCCTAAGGAGAGTTGAACTAGATATGGCCCGTGTGTGTAGGAAGCACAGTTCTTTTGTTCTGAACAAGCTCACTGTTCGGACCATATGGAAACACAGTAGAGTAGAAGAGTGCTCTTTTCTCAAAAGCAGAGTGTGTTTCTTGTAAGGCGAGCTAGTGTTTGTTTCCCAGTCAGAAATGGAGTTGAATCTCATGCAGTTTTTGGTCTTATGAGCAAGAGTTGTTTTCTGGTAAGGAAAGTCACTATTGTGCTCCAATTGCCATACACAGTGCAAATAGCACTCACGTCTGTTCCCAGCAAGTACAGTGCATTGGAGTGAAGTGGAGCTACTGATCTTGTCAGTTTCCTAAGCAGAGTTGAACTAGATATGGCCCGTGTGTGTAGGAAGCACAGTTCTTTTGTTCTGAGAAAGCTCACTGTTCGGACCCCATAGGAAACACAGTAGAGTAGAAGAGTACTCTTTTCTCAAAAGCAGAGTGTGTTTCTTCTAAGGCGAGCTAGCGTTTGTATCCCAGTCCTAAATGGAGTTGAATCCCATGCAGTTTTTGTTTCTACGAGCAAGAGTTGTTTTCTGGTAAGGAAAGTCACTCTTGCGCTCCCATTGCCATACACAGTGCAAGTAGCACTCGAATCTGGTCCCAACAAGTACACTGTATTGGACTGAAGAGGAGCTACTGTTCTTGTCAGTTTCCTAAGCAGAATTGAACTAGATAGGGCCCGTGTGTGTAGGAAGCACAGTTCTTTTGTTCTGAGAAAGCTCTTTGTTCAGACCCCATAGGAAACCCAGTAGAGTAGAAGAGTGCTCTTTTCTCAAAAGCAGAGTGTGTTTATTGTAAGGCGAGCTAGCGTAGGTTTCCCAGTCCTAAATGGAGTTGAATCACATACAGTTTTTGTTCCTAAGAGCAAGAGTTGTTTTCTGGTAAGGAAAGTCACTATTGCACTCCCATTGCCATACATAGTGCTTATAGAACTCGCGTCTGTTCCCAGCAAGTACAGTGTATTTGACTGAAGAGGAGCTACTGCTCTTGTCAGTTTCCTAAGGAGAGTTGAACTAGATATGCCCCGTGTGTGTAGGAAGCACAGTTCTTTTTTTCTGAGCAAGCTCACTGTTCTGGGCCTATAGGAAACACAGTAGAGTAGAAGAGTGCTCTTTTCTCAAAAGCAGAGTGTGTTTCTTGTAAGGCGAGCTAGCGTTTGTTTCCCAGTCCTAAATGGAGTTGAATCCCATGCAGTTTTTGGTCCTATGAGCAAGAGTTGTTTTCTGGTAAGGAAAGTCACTATTGCCCTCACATTGCCATACACAGTGCAAATGGCACTCACGTCTGTTCCCAGCAAGTACAGTGTATTGGACTTGAGAGGATCTACTGTTCTTGTCTGTTTCCTAAGCAGAATTAAACTAGATATGGCCCGTGTGTGTAGGAAGCACAGTTCTTTTGTTCTGAGCAAGCTCACTGTTCTGGCCCTATCGGAAACACAGTAGAGTAGATGACTGCTCTTTTCTCAAATGCATAGTGTATTTCTTGTAAGGCGAGCTAGCGTTTGTTTCCCAGTCCTTTATGGAGTTGAATCACATGCAGTTTCTGGTCCTAGGAGCAAGACTTGTTTTCTGGTAAGGAAAGTCAATATTGTGCTCCCATTGCCATACACAGTGCAAATAGCACTGGCGTCTGTTCCCAGGAAGTACAGTGTATTGGACTGAAGAGGAGCTACTGCTCTTGTCAGTTTCCTAAGGACAGGTGAACTAGATATGGCCCGTGTGTGTAGGAAGCACAGTTCTTTTGTTCTGAGCAAGCTCACTGTTCGGACCCCATAGGACACAGTAGAGTAGAAGAGTGCCCTTTTCTCAAAAGCAGAGTGTGTTTCTTGTAAGGCGAGCTAGCGTTTGTTTCCCAGTCCTAAATGGAGTTGAATCACATGCAGTTTCTGGTCCTATGAGCAAGAGTTGTTTTCTGGTAAGAAGAGTCACTATTGTGCTCCCCTTGTCAGACACAGGCAAATAGCACTGGATTCTGTTCCCAGCATGTACAGTGTATTGGACTAAAGAGGATCTACTGTTCTTGTCATTTTCCTATGCAGAATTGAACTAGATATTGCCCGTGTGTGTAGGAAGCACAGTTCTTTTGTTCTGAAAAAGCTCTCTTTTCAGACCCCATAGGAAACACAGTAGAGTAGAAGAGTGCTCTTTTCTCAAAAGCAGAGTGTGTTTATTGTAAGGCGAGCTAGCGTAGGTTTCCCAGTCTAAATGGAGTTGAATCACATGCAGTTTTTGTTCCTAAGAGCAAGAGGTGTTTTCTGGTAAGGAAAGTCACTATTGCACTCCCATTGCCATACACACAGCAAGTAGCAGTCACATCTGTTCCCAGCAAGTACACTGTATTGGACTGAAGAGGAGCTACTGTTCTTGTCAGTTTCCTAAGCAGAGTTGAACTAGATATGGCCCGTGTGTGTAGAAAGCACAGTTCTTTTGTTCTGAGCAAGCACACTGTTCGGACGCCATAGGAAACCCAGTAGAAGAGAAGAGTGCTCTTTTCTCAAAAGCAGAGTGTGTTTCTTGTAAGGTGAGCTAGCGTTTGTTTCCAAGTCCTAAATGTTGTTGAATCCCATGCAGTTGCTGGTCCTACGAGCAAGAGTTGTTTTCTGGTAAGAAGAATCACTATTGCGCTCCCATTGCCATGCACAGTGCAAAAGGCACTCACGTCTGTTCCCAGAAAGTACAGTGTATTGGACTGAAGAGGAGCTACTGTTCTTGTCAGTTTCCTAAGAAGAGTTGAACCAGATATGGCCCGTGTGTAGGAAGCACAGTTCTTTTGTTCTGAGCAAGCTCACTGTTCTGGCACTATAGGAAACACAGTAGAGTAGAACAGTGCTCTTTTCTCAAAAGCAGAGTGTGTTTCTTGTAAGGCGAGCTACTGTTTGTTTCCCAGTCAGAATTGGAGTTGAACCCCATGCAGTTTCTGGTCCTACGAGCAAGAGTTTTTTTCTGTTAAGAAGAGTCACTATTGTGCTCCCATTGCCATACACAGTGCAAATAGCACTCACGTCTGTTCCCAGCAAGTACAGTGTATTGGACTGAACAGGAGCTACTGTTCTTGTCAGTTTCCTAAGCCGAGTTGAACTAGATATGGCCCCTGTGTGTAGGAAGCACAGTTCTTTTGTTCTGAGCAAGCTCACTGTTCTGGCCCTATAGGAAACACAGTAGAGAAGATGAGTGCTCTTTTCTCAAAAGCAGAGTGTGTTTCTTCTAAGGTGAGCTAGTGTTTGTTTCCCAGTCCTAAATGAAGTTGAGTCACATGGAGTTTTTGGTTCTACGAGCAAGACTTGTTTTCTGGTAAGGAAAGTCACTATTGTGCTCCCATTGCCATACATAGTGCAAATAGCACTCGTGTCTGTTCCCAGCAAGTACAGTGTATTGGACTGAAGAGGAGCTACTGTTCTTGTCAGTTTCCTAAGCAGAGTTTAACTAGATATGGCCCATGTGTGTAGGAAGCACAGTTCTTTTTTTATGAGCAAGCTGAATGTTCGGACCCCATAGGATACACTGTAGAGTAGAAGATGGTCTTTTCTCAAAAGCAGATTGTGTTTCTTGTAAGGCGAACTAGCTTTTGTTTCCCAGGCCTAAACGGAGTTGAATCACATGCAGTTTCTGGTCCTAAGAGCAAGAGTTGTTTTCTGGTAAGAAGAGTCACTATTGTGCTCCCATCATACACAGTGCAAATAGCACTCACATCTGTTCACAGCAAGTACAGTGTATTGGATTGAAGAGGAGCTACTGTTCTTGTCAGTTTCCTAAGCAGAGTTGAGCTAGATATGGCCCCTGTGTGTAGGAAGCACAGTTCTTTTGTTCTGAGCAAGCTCACTGTTTGGACCCCATATGTAACACATTAGATTAGAAGAGTGACTTTTCTCAAAAGCAGATTGTGTTTCCTGTACGACGAACTAGCGTTTGTTTCCCAGTCCTAAATGGAGTTGAATCCCATGCAGTTTTTGGTCCTATGAGCAAGAGTTGTTTTCTGGTAAGGAAAGTCACTATTGCCCACACATTGCCATACACAGTGCAAAAGGCACTGGCGTCCGTTCCCAGCAAGTACAGTGTATTGGACTGAACAGGAGCTACTGTTCTTGTCAGTTTCCTAAGCCGAGTTGAACTAGATATGGCCCCTGTGTGTAGGAAGCACAGTTCTTTTGTTCTGAGCAAGCTCACTGTTCTGGCCCTATAGGAAACACAGTAGAGAAGATGAGTGCTCTTTTCTCAAAAGCAGAGTGTGTTTCTTGTAAGGTGAGCTAGTGTTTGTTTCCCAGTCCTAAATGAAGTTGAGTCACATGGAGTTTTTGGTTCTACGAGCAAGACTTGTTTTCTGGTAAGGAAAGTCACTATTGTGCTCCCATTGCCATACATAGTGCAAATAGCACTCGTGTCTGTTCCCAGCAAGTACAGTGTATTGGACTGAAGAGGAGCTACTGTTCTTGTCAGTTTCCTAAGCAGAGTTGAACTAGATATGGCCCGTGTGTGTAGAAAGCACAGTTCTTTTGTTCTGAGCAAGCTCACTGTTTGAACGCCATAGGAAACCCAGTAGAAGAGAATAGTGCTCTTTTCTCAAAAGCAGAGTGTGTTTCTTGTAAGGTGAGCTAGCGTTTGTTTCCAAGTCCTAAATGTTGTTGAATCCCATGCAGTTGCTGGTCCTACGAGCAAGAGTTGTTTTCTGGAAAGAACAGTCACTATTGCGCACGCATTGCTATGCACAGTGCAAAAGGCACTCATGTCTGTTCCCAGAAAGTACAGTGTATTGGACTGAAGAGGAGCTACTGTTCTTGTCAGTTTCCTAAGCAGAGTTTAACTAGATATGGCCCATGTGTGTAGGAAGCACAGTTCTTTTTTTATGAGCAAGCTGAATGTTCGGACCCCATAGGATACACTGTAGAGTAGAAGATGGTCTTTTCTCAAAAGCAGATTGTGTTTCTTGTAAGGCGAACTAGCTTTTGTTTCCCAGGCCTAAACGGAGTTGAATCACATGCAGTTTCTGGTCCTAAGAGCAAGAGTTGTTTTCTGGTAAGAAGAGTCACTATTGTGCTCCCATCATACACAGTGCAAATAGCACTCACATCTGTTCACAGCAAGTACAGTGTATTGGATTGAAGAGGAGCTACTGTTCTTGTCAGTTTCCTAAGCAGAGTTGAGCTAGATATGGCCCCTGTGTGTAGGAAGCACAGTTCTTTTGTTCTGAGCAAGCTCACTGTTTGGACCCCATATGTAACACATTAGATTAGAAGAGTGACTTTTCTCAAAAGCAGATTGTGTTTCCTGTACGACGAACTAGCGTTTGTTTCCCAGTCCTAAATGGAGTTGAATCCCATGCAGTTTTTGGTCCTATGAGCAAGAGTTGTTTTCTGGTAAGGAAAGTCACTATTGCCCACACATTGCCATACACAGTGCAAAAGGCACTGGCGTCCGTTCCCAGCAAGTACAGTGTATTGGACTTAAGAGGATCTACTGTTCTTGTCTGTTTCCTAAGCAGAATTAAACTAGATATTGCCTGTGTGTGTAGGAAGCACAGTTCTTTTGTTCTAAGCAAGCTCACTGTTCTGGCCCTATAGGAAACACAGTAGAGTAGATGACTGCTCTCTTCTCAAACGCATAGTGTATTTCTTGTAAGGCGAGCTAGCGTTTGTTTCCCAGTCCTAAATGGAGTTGAATCAATGCAGTTTCTGGTCCTATGTGCAAGAGTTGTTTTCTGGTAAGAAGAGTCACTATTGTGCTCCCCTTGTCAGACACAGGGCAAATAGCACTGGAGTCTGTTCCCAGCATGTACAGTGTATTGGAATAAAGAGGATCTACTGTTCTTGTCATTTTCCTATGCAGAATTGAACTAGATATTGCCCGTGTGTGTAGGAAGCACAGTTCTTTTGTTCTGAGCAAGCTCACTGTTCGGATCATATGGAAACACAGTAGAGAAAAAGAGTGCTCTTTTCTCAAAAGCAGAGTGTGTTTCTTGTAAGGCGAGCTAGTGTTTGTTTCCCAGTCAGAAATGGAGTTGAATCCCATGCAGTTTTTGGTCTTATGAGCAAGAGTTGTTTTCTGGTAAGGAAAGTCACTATTGCGCTCCAATTGCCATACACAGTGCAAATAGCACTGGCGTCTGTTCCCAGGAAGTACAGTGTATTGGACTGAAGAGGAGCTACTGCTCTTGTCAGTTTCCTAAGGACAGGTGAACTAGATATGGCCCGTGTGTGTAGGAAGCACAGTTCTTTTGTTCTGAGCAAGCTCACTGTTCGGACCCCATAGGAAACACAGTAGAGTAGAAGAGTGCCCTTTTCTCAAAAGCAGAGTGTGTTTCTTGTAAGGCGAGCTAGCGTTTGTTTCCCAGTCCTAAATGGAGTTGAATCACATGCAGTTTCTGGTCCTATGAGCAAGAGTTGTTTTCTGGTAAGAAGAGTCACTATTGTGCTCCCCTTGTCAGACACAGGCAAATAGCACTGGAGTCTGTTCCCAGCATGTACAGTGTATTGGACTAAAGAGGATCTACTGTTCTTGTCATTTTCCTATGCAGAATTGAACTAGATATTGCCCGTGTGTGTAGGAAGCACAGTTCTTTTGTTCTGAAAAAGCTCTCTTTTCAGACCCCATAGGAAACACAGTAGAGTAGAAGAGTGCTCTTTTCTCAAAAGCAGAGTGTGTTTATTGTAAGGCGAGCTAGCGTAGGTTTCCCAGTCTAAATGGAGTTGAATCACATGCAGTTTTTGTTCCTAAGAGCAAGAGGTGTTTTCTGGTAAGGAAAGTCACTATTGCACTCCCATTGCCATACACACAGCAAGTAGCAGTCACATCTGTTCCCAGCAAGTACACTGTATTGGACTGAAGAGGAGCTACTGTTCTTGTCAGTTTCCTAAGCAGAGTTGAACTAGATATGGCCCGTGTGTGTAGAAAGCACAGTTCTTTTGTTCTGAGCAAGCACACTGTTCGGACACCATAGGAAACCCAGTAGAAGAGAAGAGTGCTCTTTTCTCAAAAGCAGAGTGTGTTTCTTGTAAGGTGAGCTAGCGTTTTTTTCCAAGTCCTAAATGTTGTTGAATCCCATGCAGTTGCTGGTCCTACGAGCAAGAGTTGTTTTCTGGTAAGAAGAATCACTATTGCGCTCCCATTGCCATGCACAGTGCAAAAGGCACTCACGTCTGTTCCCAGAAAGTACAGTGTATTGGACTGAAGAGGAGCTACTGTTCTTGTCAGTTTCCTAAGTGGAGTTGAACTAGATATTGCCCATGTGTGTAGGAAGCACAGTTCTTTTTTTATGAGCAAGCTGAATGTTCGGACCCCATAGGAAACACTGTAGAGTAGAAGATGGTCTTTTCTCAAAAGCAGATTGTGTTTCTTGTAAGGCGAACTAGCTTTTGTTTCCCAGGCCTAAACGGAGTTGAATCACATGCAGTTTCTGGTCCTAAGAGCAAGAGTTGTTTTCTGGTAAGAAGAGTCACTATTGTGCTCCCATCATACACAGTGCAAATAGCACTCACATCTGTTCACAGCAAGTACAGTGTATTGGATTGAAGAGGAGCTACTGTTCTTGTCAGTTTCCTAAGCAGAGTTGAGCTAGATATGGCTCCTGTGTGTAGGAAGCACAGTTCTTTTGTTCTGAGCAAGCTCACTGTTTGGACCCCATATGTAACACATTAGATTAGAAGAGTGACTTTTCTCAAAAGCAGATTGTGTTTCCTGTACGACGAACTAGCGTTTGTTTCCCAGTCCTAAATGGAGTTGAATCCCATGCAGTTTTTGGTCCTATGAGCAAGAGTTGTTTTCTGGTAAGGAAAGTCACTATTGCCCACACATTGCCATACACAGTGCAAAAGGCACTGGCGTCCGTTCCCAGCAAGTACAGTGTATTGGACTTAAGAGGATCTACTGTTCTTGTCTGTTTCCTAAGCAGAATTAAACTAGATATTGCCTGTGTGTGTAGGAAGCACAGTTCTTTTGTTCTAAGCAAGCTCACTGTTCTGGCCCTATAGGAAACACAGTAGAGTAGATGACTGCTCTCTTCTCAAACGCATAGTGTATTTCTTGTAAGGCGAGCTAGCGTTTGTTTCCCAGTCCTAAATGGAGTTGAATCAATGCAGTTTCTGGTCCTATGTGCAAGAGTTGTTTTCTGGTAAGAAGAGTCACTATTGTGCTCCCCTTGTCAGACACAGGGCAAATAGCACTGGAGTCTGTTCCCAGCATGTACAGTGTATTGGAATAAAGAGGATCTACTGTTCTTGTCATTTTCCTATGCAGAATTGAACTAGATATTGCCCGTGTGTGTAGGAAGCACAGTTCTTTTGTTCTGAGCAAGCTCACTGTTCGGATCATATGGAAACACAGTAGAGAAAAAGAGTGCTCTTTTCTCAAAAGCAGAGTGTGTTTCTTGTAAGGCGAGCTAGTGTTTGTTTCCCAGTCAGAAATGGAGTTGAATCCCATGCAGTTTTTGGTCTTATGAGCAAGAGTTGTTTTCTGGTAAGGAAAGTCACTATTGCGCTCCAATTGCCATACACAGTGCAAATAGCACTGGCGTCTGTTCCCAGGAAGTACAGTGTATTGGACTGAAGAGGAGCTACTGCTCTTGTCAGTTTCCTAAGGACAGGTGAACTAGATATGGCCCGTGTGTGTAGGAAGCACAGTTCTTTTGTTCTGAGCAAGCTCACTGTTCGGACCCCATAGGAAACACAGTAGAGTAGAAGAGTGCCCTTTTCTCAAAAGCAGAGTGTGTTTCTTGTAAGGCGAGCTAGCGTTTGTTTCCCAGTCCTAAATGGAGTTGAATCACATGCAGTTTCTGGTCCTATGAGCAAGAGTTGTTTTCTGGTAAGAAGAGTCACTATTGTGCTCCCCTTGTCAGACACAGGCAAATAGCACTGGAGTCTGTTCCCAGCATGTACAGTGTATTGGACTAAAGAGGATCTACTGTTCTTGTCATTTTCCTATGCAGAATTGAACTAGATATTGCCCGTGTGTGTAGGAAGCACAGTTCTTTTGTTCTGAAAAAGCTCTCTTTTCAGACCCCATAGGAAACACAGTAGAGTAGAAGAGTGCTCTTTTCTCAAAAGCAGAGTGTGTTTATTGTAAGGCGAGCTAGCGTAGGTTTCCCAGTCTAAATGGAGTTGAATCACATGCAGTTTTTGTTCCTAAGAGCAAGAGGTGTTTTCTGGTAAGGAAAGTCACTATTGCACTCCCATTGCCATACACACAGCAAGTAGCAGTCACATCTGTTCCCAGCAAGTACACTGTATTGGACTGAAGAGGAGCTACTGTTCTTGTCAGTTTCCTAAGCAGAGTTGAACTAGATATGGCCCGTGTGTGTAGAAAGCACAGTTCTTTTGTTCTGAGCAAGCACACTGTTCGGACGCCATAGGAAACCCAGTAGAAGAGAAGAGTGCTCTTTTCTCAAAAGCAGAGTGTGTTTCTTGTAAGGTGAGCTAGCGTTTGTTTCCAAGTCCTAAATGTTGTTGAATCCCATGCAGTTGCTGGTCCTATGAGCAAGAGTTGTTTTCTGGTAAGAAGAATCACTATTGCGCTCCCATTGCCATGCACAGTGCAAAAGGCACTCACGTCTGTTCCCAGAAAGTACAGTGTATTGGACTGAAGAGGAGCTACTGTTCTTGTCAGTTTCCTAAGCGGAGTTGAACTAGATATTGCCCATGTGTGTAGGAAGCACAGTTCTTTTTTTATGAGCAAGCTGAATGTTCGGACCCCATAGGAAACACTGTAGAGTAGAAGATGGTCTTTTCTCAAAAGCAGATTGTGTTTCTTGTAAGGCGAACTAGCTTTTGTTTCCCAGGCCTAAACGGAGTTGAATCACATGCAGTTTCTGGTCCTAAGAGCAAGAGTTGTTTTCTGGTAAGAAGAGTCACTATTGTGCTCCCATCATACACAGTGCAAATAGCACTCACATCTGTTCACAGCAAGTACAGTGTATTGGATTGAAGAGGAGCTACTGTTCTTGTCAGTTTCCTAAGCAGAGTTGAGCTAGATATGGCCCCTGTGTGTAGGAAGCACAGTTCTTTTGTTCTGAGCAAGCTCACTGTTTGGACCCCATATGTAACACATTAGATTAGAAGAGTGACTTTTCTCAAAAGCAGATTGTGTTTCCTGTACGGCGAACTAGCGTTTGTTTCCCAGTCCTAAATGGAGTTGAATCCCATGCAGTTTTTGGTCCTATGAGCAAGAGTTGTTTTCTGGTAAGGAAAGTCACTATTGCCCACACATTGCCATACACAGTGCAAAAGGCACTGGCGTCCGTTCCCAGCAAGTACAGTGTATTGGACTGAAGAGGAGATACTGTTCTTGTCAGTTTCCTAAGCAGGTTTGAACTAGTTATGGCCCATGTGTGTAGGAAGCACAGTTCTTTTGTTCTGAGCAAGGTCACTGTTCGGACCACATAGGAAACACATTAGAGTAGAAGAGTGCTCTTTTCTCAAAAGCAGATTGTGTTTCCTGGAAGGCGATGTAGCGTTTGTTTCCCAGTTTTAAATGGAATTGAATCACATGCAGGTTCTAGTCCTACTAGCAAGAGTTGTTTCTGGTAAGAAGAGTCACTATTGCGCTCCCATTGTCATACACACGGCAAATAGCACTGGCGTCTCTTCCCAGCATGTACAGTGTATTGGACTGAAGAGGATCTACTGTTCTTGTCAGTTTCCTAAGCAGAGTTTAACTAGATATGGCCGTGTATGTAGGAAGCACAGTACTTTTGTTCTGAGCCAGCTCACTGCTTTGGCCCTATAGGAAACAGAGTAGAGTAGAAGAGTGCTTTGTTCTCAAAAGCAGAGTGTGTTTCTTGTAAGGGAAGCTAACGTTTCTTTCCCAGTCCTAAATGGAGTTGAATTACAAGCAGTTTTTGGTCCTACCAGCAAGAGTTGTTTTCTGGTAAGGAAAGTCACTATTGCGCTCCCATTTTCATAAACAGTGCAAATAGCACTCACGTCTGTTCCCAGCAAGTACAGTGTATTTGACTGAAGAGGAGCTACTGTTATTGTCATTTCCTAAGCAGAGTTGAACTAGATATGGCCCGTGTGTGTAGGAAGCACAGTTCTTTGTTCTGAGCAAGCTCACTGTTCGGACCCCATAGGAAAAACAGTAGAGTAGAAGCGTGCTCTTTTCTCAAAAGCAGAGTGTGTTTCTTGTAAGGCGAGCTAGCATTTGTTTCCCAGTCTTAAATGGAGTTGAGTCACATGCAGTTTCTGGTCGTATGAGCAAGAGTTGTTTTCTGGTAAGAAGTGTCACTATTGCGGTCCCATTGCCATACACAGTGCAAATAGCACTCACGTCTGTTCCCAGCAAGTACAGTGTATTGGACTGAAGAAGAGCTACTGTTCTTTTCAGTTTCCTAAGCAGAGTTGAACTAGATATGACCCGTGTGTGTAGGAAGCACACTTCTTTTGTTTGAGCAAGCTCCTGTACTGGCCCTATATGAAACACAGTAGAGAAGAAGAGTGCTCTTTTCTCAAAAGCAGAGTGTGTTTCTTGTAAGGTGAGCTAGCGTTTGTTTCCCAGTCCTAAATGAAGTTGAGTCACATGCAGTTTTTGGTCCTAAGAGCAAGATTTGTTTTCTGGTAAGGAAATTCACTATTGTGCTCCCATTGCCATACATAGTGCATATAGCACTCGTGTCTGTTCCCAGCAAGTACAGTGTATTGGACTGAAGTGGAGCTACTGTTCTTGTCAGTTTCCTAAGCAGAGTTGAACTAGATATGGCCCGTGTGTGTAGGAAGCACAGTTCTTTTGTTCTGAGCAAGGTCACTGTTCGGACCCCATAGGAAACACAGTAGAGTAGAAGAGTGCTCTTTTCTCAAAAGCAGAGTGTGTTTCTTGTAAGGCGAGCTAGCGTTTGTTTCCCAGTCTTAAATGGAGTTGAATCCCATGCAGTTTCTGGTCGTATGAGCAAGAGTTGTTTTCTGGTAAGAAGTGTCACTATTGCGCTCCCATTGCCATGCCCAGTGCAAATAGCACTAACGTCTCTTCCCAGAAAGTACAGTGTATTGGACTGAATAGGAGCTACTGTTCTTGTCAGTTTCCTAAGCAGTGTTGAAATAGATATGGCCCGTGCATTTAAGAAGCACAGTTCTTTTGTTCTGAGCAAGCTCACTGTTCTGGCGCTATAGGAATCACAGTAGATTAGAAGAGTGCTCTTTTCTCAAAAGCAGAGTGTGTTTCTTGTAAGGCGATCTAGCGTTTGTTTCCCAGTCCTAAATGGAGATGAATCACATGCAGTTTCTATTCCTACGAGCAAGAGTTGTTTTCTGGTAAGAAGAGTAACTATTGCGCTCCCATTGCCTTACACAGTGCAAATAGCACTCACGTCTGTTCGCAGCAAGTACAGTGTATTGGACTGAAGAGGAGTTACTGTTCTTGTCAGTTTCCTAAGCAGAGTTGAAGTAGATATGGCCCATGTGTGTAGGAAGCACAGTTCTTTTGTTCTGAGCCTCTGCTTGCAGCAAGTACAGTGTATTGGACTGAAGAGGAGCTACTGTTCTTGTCAGTTTCCTAAGCAGATTTGAACTAGTTATGGCCCATGTGTGTAGGAAGCACAGTTCTTTTGTTCTGAGCAAGGTCACTGTTCGGACCACATAGGAAACACATTAGAGTAGAAGAGTGCTCTTTTCTCAAAAGCAGATTGTGTTTCCTGGAAGGCGATGTAGCATTTGATTCCCAGTTTTAAATGGAATTGAATCACATGCAGGTTCTAGTCCTACTAGCAAGAGTTGTTTCTGGTAAGAAGAGTCACTATTGCGCTCCCACTGTCATACACACGGCAAATAGCACTGGCGTCTCTTCCCAGCATGTACAGTGTATTGGACTGAAGAGGATCTACTGTTCTTGTCAGTTTCCTAAGCAAAGTTTAACTAGATATGGCCGTGTATGTAGGAAGCACAGTACTTTTGTTCTGAGCCAGCTCACTGTTTTGGCAATATAGGAAACAGAGTAGAGTAGAAGAGTGCTTTGTTCTCAAAAGCAGAGTGTGTTTCTTGTAAGGGAAGCTAACGTTTCTTTCCCAGTCCTAAATGGAGTTGAATTACAAGCAGTTTTTGGTCCTACCAGCAAGAGTTGTTTTCTGGTAAGGAAAGTCACTATTGCGCTCCCATTTTCATAAACAGTGCAAATAGCACTCACGTCTGTTCCCAGCAAGTACAGTGTATTTGACTGAAGAGGAGCTACTGTTATTGTCATTTCCTAAGCAGAGTTGAACTAGATATGGCCCGTGTGTGTAGGAAGCACAGTTCTTTGTTCTGAGCAAGCTCACTGTTCGGACCCCATAGGAAAAACAGTAGAGTAGAAGAGTGCTCTTTTCTCAAAAGCAGAGTGTGTTTCTTGTAAGGCGAGCTAACATTTGTTTCCCAGTCCTAAATGGAGTTGAATCACATGCAGTTTCTGGTCCTAGAAGCAAGAGTTGTTTTCTGGTAAGGTAAGTCAATATTGTGCTCCCATTGCCATACACAGTGCAAATAGCACTGGCGTCTTTTCCCAGCAAGTACAGTGTATTGGACTGAAGAGGAGCTACTGTTCTTGTCAGTATCCTAAGTAGAGTTGAACCAGATATGGCCCGTGTGTGTAGGAAGCACAGTTATTTTGTTCTGAGCAAGCTCACTGTACTGGCCCTATTGGAAACACAGTAGAGGAGAAGAGTGCTCTTTTCTCAAATGCAGAGTGTGTTTCTTGTAAGGTGAGCTAGCGTTTGTTTCCCAGTCCTAAATGAAGTTGAGTCACATGCAGTTTTTGGTCCTACGAGCAAGAGTTGTTTTCTGGTAAGGAAAGTCACTATTGTGCTCCCCTTGCCATACATAGTGCATATCGCACTCGCGTCTGTTCCCAGCAAGTACAGTCTATTGGACTGAAGAGGGTCTACTGCTCTTGTCAGTTTCCGAAGGAGAGTTGAACTAGATATGGCCCGTGTGTGTAGGAAGCACAGCTCTTTTGTTCTGAGCAAGCTCACTGTTCGGACCCCATAGGAAACACAGTAGAGTAGAAGAGTGCCCTTTTCTCAAAAGCAGAGTGTGTTTCTTGTAAGGCGACCTAGCATTTGTTTTCCAGTCCTAAATGGAGTTTAATCACATGCAGTTTCTGGTCCTATGAGGAACAGTTGTTTTCTGGTAAGAAGAGTCACTATTGTGCTCCCATTTTCATACACAGGGCAAATAGCACTGGCGTCTGTTCCCAGCATGTACAGTGTATTGGACTGAAGAGGATCTACTGTTCTTGTCAGTTTCCTAAGCAGAATTGAACTAGATATGGCCCGTGTGTGTAGGAAGCACAGTTCTTTTGTTCTGAGCAAGCTCACTGTTCTGGGCCTATAGGAAACACAGTAGAGTAGAAGAGTGCTCTTTTCTCAAAAGCAGAGTGTGTTTCTTGTAAGGTGAGCTAGCGTTTGTTTCCCAGTCCTAAATGGAGTTGAATCCCATGCAGTTTCTGGTCCTACGAGCAAGAGTTGTTTTCTGGTAAGAAGAGTCACTATTGCATTCCCATTGCCATACACAGTGCAAATAGCACTCACGTCTGTTCCCAGCAAGTACAGTGTATTGGACTGAAGAGGAGCTACTGTTCTTGTCAGTTTCCTAAGCAGAGTTGAACTAGATATGGCCCGTGTGTGTAGGAAGCACAGTTCTTTTGTTCTGAGCAAGCTCACTGTTCTGGCGCTATAGAAAACACAGTAGAGTAGAAGAGTGCTCTTTTCTCAAAAGCAGAGTGTGTTTCTTGTAAGGAGAACTAGTGTTTGTTTCCCAGTCAGAAATGGAGTTGAACCCCATGCAGTTTCTGGTCCTACGAGCAAGATTTTTTTTCTGTTAAGAAGAGTCACTATTGTGCTCCCTTTGCCATACACAGTGCAAATAGCACTCGTGTCTGTTCCCAGCAAGTACAGTGTATTGGACTGAACAGGAGCTACTGTTCTTTTCAGTTTCCTAGGCAGAGTTGAACTAGATATGGCCCGTGTGTGTAGGAAGCACAGTTCTTTTGTTCTGAGCAAGCTCACTGTTCTGGCCCTATAGGAAACACATTAGAGAAGATGAGTGCTCTTTTCTCAAAAGCAGAGTGTGTTTCTTGTAAGATGAGCTAGCGTTTGTTTCCCAGTACTAAATGAAGTTGAGTCACATGGAGTGTTTGGTCCTACGAGCAAGAGTTGTTTTCTGGTAAGGAAAGTCACTATTGCGCTCCCATTGCCATACATAGTGCAAATAGCACTCGCGTCTGTTCTCAGCAAGTAAAGTGTATTGGACTGAAGAGGAGCTATGGTTCTTGTCAGTTTTTTAAGGAGAGTTGAGCTAGATATGGCCCGTGTGTAGGAAGCACAGTTTGTTTGTTCTGAGCAAGCTCACCGTTCGGACCATATGGAAACACAGTAGAGTAGAAGAGTGCTCTTTTCTCAAAAGCAGAGTGTGTTTCTTGTAAGGCGAGCTAGTGTTTGTTTCCCAGTCAGAAATGGAGGTGAATCCCATGCAGTTTCTGGTTCTACGAGCAAGAGTTTTTTTCTGTTAAGAAGAGTCACTATTGTGCTCCCATTGCCATACACAGTGCAAATAGCACTCGCGTGTGTTCCCAGCAAGTACAGTGTATTGGACTGAATAGGAGCTACTGTTCTTTTCAGTTTCCTAAGCAGAGTTGAACTAGATATGACCCGTGTGTGTAGGAAGCACACTTCTTTTGTTTGAGCAAGCTCCTGTACTGGCCCTATATGAAACACAGTAGAGAAGAAGAGTGCTCTTTTCTCAAAGCAGAGTGTGTTTCTTGTAAGGTGAGCTAGCGTTTGTTTCCCAGTACTAAATGAAGTTGAGTCACATGCAGTTTTTGGTCCTAAGAGCAAGAGTTGTTTTCTGGTAAGGAAATTCACTATTGCGCTCCCATTGCCATACATAGTGCATATAGCACTCACGTCTGTTCCCAGCAAGTACAGTGTATTGGACTGAAGTGGAGCTACTGTTCTTGTCAGTTTCCTAAGCAGAGTTGAACTAGATATGGCCCGTGTGTGTAGGAAGCACAGTTCTTTTGTTCTGAGCAAGGTCACTGTTCGGACCCCATAGGAAACACAGTAGAGTAGAAGAGTGCTCTTTTCTCAAAAGCAGAGTGTGTTTCTTGTAAGGCGAGCTAGCATTTGTTTCCCAGTCTTAAATGGAGTTGAGTCACATGCAGTTTCTGGTCGTATGAGCAAGAGTTGTTTTCTGGTAAGAAGTGTCACTATTGCGCTCCCATTGCCATACACAGTGCAAATAGCACTGGCGTCTGTTCCCAGCAAGTACAGTGTTTTGGACTGAATAGGAGCTACTGTTCTTTTCAGTTTCCTAAGCAGAGTTGAACTAGATATGACCCGTGTGTGTAGGAAGCACACTTCTTTTGTTTGAGCCAGCTCCTGTACTGGCCCTATATGAAACACAGTAGAGAAGAAGAGTGCTCTTTTCTCAAAAGCAGAGTGTGTTTCTTGTAAGGTGAGCTAGCGTTTGTTTCCCAGTCCTAAATGAAGTTGAGTCACATGCAGTTTTTGGTCCTAAGAGCAAGAGTTGTTTTCTGGTAAGGTAATTCACTATTGTGCTCCCATTGCCATCCATAGTGCATATAGCACTCGTGTCTGTTCCCAGCAAGTACAGTGTATTGGACTGAAGTGTAGCTACTGTTCTTGTCAGTTTGCTAAGCAGAGTTGAACTAGATATGGCCCGTGTGTGTAGGAAGCACAGTTCTTTTGTTCTGAGCAAGGTCACTGTTCGGACCCCATAGGAAACACAGTAGAGTAGAAGAGTGCTCTTTTCTCAAAAGCAGAGTGTGTTTCTTGTAAGGCAAGCTAGCGTTTGTTTCCCAGTCTTAAATGGAGTTGAGTCACATGCAGTTTCTGGTCGTATGAGAAAGAGTTGTTTTCTGGTAAGAAGTGTCACTATTGCGCTCCCATTGCCATGCACAGTGCAAATAGCACTAACGTCTCTTCCCAGAAATTACAGTGTATTGGACTGAATAGGAGCTACTGTTCTTGTCAGTTTCCTAAGCAGTGTTGAAATAGATATGGCCCGTGCATTTAAGAAGCACAGTTCTTTTGTTCTGAGCAAGCTCACTGTTCTGGCGCTATAGGAATCACAGTAGATTAGAAGAGTGCTCTTTTCTCAAAAGCAGAGTGTGTTTCTTGTAAGGCGATCTAGCGTTTGTTTCCCAGTCCTAAATGGAGATGAATCACATGCAGTTTCTATTCCTACGAGCAAGAGTTGTTTTCTGGTAAGAAGAGTAACTATTGCGCTCCCATTGCCTTACACAGTGCAAATAGCACTAACGTCTGTTCGCAGCAAGTACAGTGTATTGGACTAAAGAGGAGTTACTGTTCTTGTCAGTTTCCTAAGCAGAGTTGAAGTAGATATGGCCCATGTGTGTAGGAAGCACAGTTCTTTTGTTCTGAGCCTCTGCTTGCAGCAAGTACAGTGTATTGGACTGAAGAGGAGCTACTGTTCTTGTCAGTTTCCTAAGCAGATTTGAACTAGTTATGGCCCATGTGTGTAGGAAGCACAGTTCTTTTGTTCTGAGCAAGGTCACTGTTCGGACCACATAGGAAACACATTAGAGTAGAAGAGTGCTCTTTTCTCAAAAGCAGATTGTGTTTCCTGGAAGGCGATGTAGCGTTTGTTTCCCAGTTTTAAATGGAATTGAATCACATGCAGGTTCTAGTCCTACTAGCAAGAGTTGTTTCTGGTAAGAAGAGTCAATTTTGCGCTCCCATTGTCATACACACGGCAAATAGCACTGGCGTCTCTTCCCAGCATGTACAGTGTATTGGACTGAAGAGGATCTACTGTTCTTGTCAGTTTCCTAAGCAGAGTTTAACTAGATATGGCCGTGTATGTAGGAAGCACAGTACTTTTGTTCTGAGCCAGCTCACTGTTTTGGCCCTATAGGAAACAGAGTAGATTAGAAGAGTGCTTTGTTCTCAAAAGCAGAGTGTGTTTCTTGTAAGGGAAGCTAACGTTTCTTTCCCAGTCCTAAATGGAGTTGAATTACAAGCAGTTTTTGGTCCTACCAGCAAGAGTTGTTTTCTGGTAAGGAAAGTCACTATTGCGCTCCCATTTTCATAAACAGTGCAAATAGCACTCACGTCTGTTCCCAGCAAGTACAGTGTATTTGACTGAAGAGGAGCTACTGTTATTGTCATTTCCTAAGCAGAGTTGAACTAGATATGGCCCGTGTGTGTAGGAAGCACAGTTCTTTTGTTGTGAGCAAGCTCACTGTTCGGACCCCATAGGAAAAACAGTAGAGTAGAAGAGTGCTCTTTTCTCAAAAGCAGAGTGTGTTTCTTGTAAGGCGAGCTAACATTTGTTTCCCAGTCCTAAATGGAGTTGAATCACATGCAGTTTCTGGTCCTAGGAGCAAGAGTTGTTTTCTGGTAAGGAAAGTCAATATTGTGCTCCCATTGCCATACACAGTGCAAATAGCACTGGCGTCTTTTCCCAGCAAGTACAGTGTATTGGACTGAAGAGGAGCTACTGTTCTTGTTAGTATCCTAAGCAGAGTTGAACCAGATATGGCCCGTGGGTGTAGGAAGCACAGTTATTTTGTTCTGAGCAAGCTCACTGTACTGGCCCTATTGGAAACACAGTAGAGGAGAAGAGTGCTCTTTTCTCAAATGCAGAGTGTGTTTCTTGTAAGGTGAGCTAGCGTTTGTTTCCCAGTCCTAAATGAAGTTGAGCCACATGCAGTTTTTGGTCCTACGAGCAAGAGTTGTTTTCTGGTAAGGAAAGTCACTATTGTGCTCCCCTTGCCATACATAGTGCATATCGCACTCGCGTCTGTACCCAGCAAGTACAGTCTATTGGACTGAAGAGGGTCTACTGCTCTTGTCAGTTTCCGAAGGAGAGTTGAACTAGATATGGCCCGTGTGTGTAGGAAGCACAGCTCTTTTGTTCTGAGCAAGCTCACTGTTCGGACCCCATAGGAAACACAGTAGAGTAGAAGAGTGCCCTTTTCTCAAAAGCAGAGTGTGTTTCTTGTAAGGCGAGCTAGCGTTTGTTTCCCAGTCAGAAATGGAGGTGAATCCCATGCAGTTTCTGGTCCTACGAGCAAGAGTTTTTTTCTGTTAAGAAGAGTCACTATTGTGCTCCCATTTTCATACACAGGGCAAATAGCACTGGCGTCTGTTCCCAGCATGTACAGTGTATTGGACTGAAGAGGATCTACTGTTCTTGTCAGTTTCCTAAGCAGAATTGAACTAGATATGGCCCGTGTGTGTAGGAAGCACAGTTCTTTTGTTCTGAGCAAGCTCACTGTTCTGGGCCTATAGGAAACACAGTAGAGTAGAAGAGTGCTCTTTTCTCAAAAGCAGAGTGTGTTTCTTGTAAGGTGAGCTAGCGTTTGTTTCCCAGTCCTAAATGGAGTTGAATCCCATGCAGTTTCTGGTCCTACGAGCAAGAGTTGTTTTCTGGTAAGAAGAGTCACTATTGCGTTCCCATTGCCATACACAGTGCAAATAGCACTCACGTCTGTTCCCAGCAAGTACAGTGTATTGGACTGAAGAGGAGCTACTGTTCTTGTCAGTTTCCTAAGCAGAGTTGAACTAGATATGGCCCGTGTGTGTAGGAAGCACAGTTCTTTTGTTCTGAGCAAGCTCACTGTTCTGGCCCTATAGGAAACACATTAGAGAAGATGAGTGCTCTTTTCTCAAAAGCAGAGTGTGTTTCTTGTAAGATGAGCTAGCGTTTGTTTCCCAGTACTAAATGAAGTTGAGTCACATGGAGTGTTTGGTCCTACGAGCAAGAGTTGTTTTCTGGTAAGGAAAGTCACTATTGCGCTCCCATTGCCATACATAGTGCAAATAGCACTCGCGTCTGTTCCCAGCAAGTACAGTGTATTGGACTGAAGAGGAGCTACGGTTCTTGTCAGTTTCCTAAGGAGAGTTGAGCTAGATATGGCCCGTGTGTAGGAAGCACAGTTTGTTTGTTCTGAGCAAGCTCACTGTTCGGACCATATGGAAACACAGTAGAGTAGAAGAGTGCTCTTTTCTCAAAAGCAGAGTGTGTTTCTTGTAAGGCGAGCTAGTGTTTGTTTCCCAGTCAGAAATGGAGGTGAATCCCATGCAGTTTCTGGTCCTACGAGCAAGAGTTTTTTTCTGTTAAGAAGAGTCACTATTGTGCTCCCATTGCCATACACAGTGCAAATAGCACTCGCGTTTGTTCCCTGCAAGTACAGTGTATTGGACTGAATAGGAGCTACTGTTCTTTTCAGTTTCATAAGCAGAATTGAACTAGATATGACCCGTGTGTGTAGGAAGCACACTTCTTTTGTTTGAGCAAGCTCCTGTACTGGCCCTATATGAAACACAGTAGAGAAGAAGAGTGCTCTTTTCTCAAAGCAGAGTGTGTTTCTTGAAAGGTGAGCTAGCGTTTGTTTCCCAGTACTAAATGAAGTTGAGTCACATGCAGTTTTTGGTCCTAAGAGCAAGAGTTGTTTTCTGGTAAGGAAATTCACTATTGCGCTCCCATTGCCATACATAGTGCATATAGCACTCGCGTCTGTTCCCAGCAAGTACAGTGTATTGGACTGAAGTGGAGCTACTGTTCTTGTCAGTTTCCTAAGCAGAGTTGAACTAGATATGGCCCGTGTGTGTAGGAAGCACAGTTCTTTTGTTCTGAGCAAGGTCACTGTTCGGACCCCATAGGAAACACAGTAGAGTAGAAGAGTGCTCTTTTCTCAAAAGCAGAGTGTGTTTCTTGTAAGGCGAGCTAGCGTTTGTTTCCCAGTCTTAAATGGAGTTGAGTCACATGCAGTTTCTGGTCGTATGAGAAAGAGTTGTTTTCTGGTAAGAAGTGTCACTATTGCGCTCCCATTGCCATACACAGTGCAAATAGCACTGGCGTCTGTTCCCAGCAAGTACAGTGTATTGGACTGAATAGGAGCTACTGTTCTTTTCAGTTTCCTAAGCAGAGTTGAACTAGATATGACCCGTGTGTGTAGGAAGCACACTTCTTTTGTTTGAGCCAGCTCCTGTACTGGCCCTATATGAAACACAGTAGAGAAGAAGAGTGCTCTTTTCTCAAAAGCAGAGTGTGTTTCTTGTAAGGTGAGCTAGCGTTTGTTTCCCAGTCCTAAATGAAGTTGAGTCACATGCAGTTTTTGGTCCTAAGAGCAAGAGTTGTTTTCTGGTAAGGTAATTCACTATTGTGCTCCCATTGCCATCCATAGTGCATATAGCACTCGTGTCTGTTCCCAGCAAGTACAGTGTATTGGACTGAAGTGTAGCTACTGTTCTTGTCAGTTTCCTAAGCAGAGTTGAACTAGATATGGCCCGTGTGTGTAGGAAGCACAGTTCTTTTGTTCTGAGCAAGGTCACTGTTCGGACCCCATAGGAAACACAGTAGAGTAGAAGAGTGCTCTTTTCTCAAAAGCAGAGTGTGTTTCTTGTAAGGCAAGCTAGCGTTTGTTTCCCAGTCTTAAATGGAGTTGAGTCACATGCAGTTTCTGGTCGTATGAGAAAGAGTTGTTTTCTGGTAAGAAGTGTCACTATTGCGCTCCCATTGCCATGCACAGTGCAAATAGCACTAACGTCTCTTCCCAGAAAGTACAGTGTATTGGACTGAATAGGAGCTACTGTTCTTGTCAGTTTCCTAAGCAGTGTTGAAATAGATATGGCCCGTGCATTTAAGAAGCACAGTTCTTTTGTTCTGAGCAAGCTCACTGTTCTGGCGCTATAGGAAACACAGTAGATTAGAAGAGTGCTCTTTTCTCAAAAGCAGAGTGTGTTTCTTGTAAGGCGATCTAGCGTTTGTTTCCCAGTCCTAAATGGAGATGAATCACATGCAGTTTCTATTCCTACGAGCAAGAGTTGTTTTCTGGTAAGAAGAGTAACTATTGCGCTCCCATTGCCTTACACAGTGCAAATAGCACTAACGTCTGTTCGCAGCAAGTACAGTGTATTGGACTGAAGAGGAGTTACTGTTCTTGTCAGTTTCCTAAGCAGAGTTGAAGTAGATATGGCCCATGTGTGTAGGAAGCACAGTTCTTTTGTTCTGAGCCTCTGCTTGCAGCAAGTACAGTGTATTGGACTGAAGAGGAGCTACTGTTCTTGTCAGTTTCCTAAGCAGATTTGAACTAGTTATGGCCCATGTGTGTAGGAAGCACAGTTCTTTTGTTCTGAGCAAGGTCACTGTTCGGACCACATAGGAAACACATTAGAGTAGAAGAGTGCTCTTTTCTCAAAAGCAGATTGTGTTTCCTGGAAGGCGATGTAGCGTTTGTTTCCCAGTTTTAAATGGAATTGAATCACATGCAGGTTCTAGTCCTACTAGCAAGAGTTGTTTCTGGTAAGAAGAGTCAATTTTGCGCTCCCATTGTCATACACACGGCAAATAGCACTGGCGTCTCTTCCCAGCATGTACAGTGTATTGGACTGAAGAGGATCTACTGTTCTTGTCAGTTTCCTAAGCAGAGTTTAACTAGATATGGCCGTGTATGTAGGAAGCACAGTACTTTTGTTCTGAGCCAGCTCACTGTTTTGGCCCTATAGGAAACAGAGTAGAGTAGAAGAGTGCTTTGTTCTCAAAAGCAGAGTGTGTTTCTTGTAAGGGAAGCTAACGTTTCTTTCCCAGTCCTAAATGGAGTTGAATTACAAGCAGTTTTTGGTCCTACCAGCAAGAGTTGTTTTCTGGTAAGGAAAGTCACTATTGCGCTCCCATTTTCATAAACAGTGCAAATAACACTCACGTCTGTTCCCAGCAAGTACAGTGTATTTGACTGAAGAGGAGCTACTGTTATTGTCATTTCCTAAGCAGAGTTGAACTAGATATGGCCCGTGTGTGTAGGAAGCACAGTTCTTTTGTTGTGAGCAAGCTCACTGTTCGGACCCCATAGGAAAAACAGTAGAGTAGAAGAGTGCTCTTTTCTCAAAAGCAGAGTGTGTTTCTTGTAAGGCGAGCTAACATTTGTTTCCCAGTCCTAAATGGAGTTGAATCACATGCAGTTTCTGTTCCTAGGAGCAAGAGTTGTTTTCTGGTAAGGAAAGTCAATATTGTGCTCCCATTGCCATACACAGTGCAAATAGCACTGGCGTCTTTTCCCAGCAAGTACAGTGTATTGGACTGAAGAGGAGCTACTGTTCTTGTCAGTATCCTAAGCAGAGTTGAACCAGATATGGCCCGTGGGTGTAGGAAGCACAGTTATTTTGTTCTGAGCAAGCTCACTGTACTGGCCCTATTGGAAACACAGTAGAGGAGAAGAGTGCTCTTTTCTCAAATGCAGAGTGTGTTTCTTGTAAGGTGAGCTAGCGTTTGTTTCCCAGTCCTAAATGAAGTTGAGCCACATGCAGTTTTTGGTCCTACGAGCAAGAGTTGTTTTCTGGTAAGGAAAGTCACTATTGTGCTCCCCTTGCCATACATAGTGCATATCGCACTCGCGTCTGTACCCAGCAAGTACAGTCTATTGGACTGAAGAGGGTCTACTGCTCTTGTCAGTTTCCGAAGGAGAGTTGAACTAGATATGGCCCGTGTGTGTAGGAAGCACAGCTCTTTTGTTCTGAGCAAGCTCACTGTTCGGACCCCATAGGAAACACAGTAGAGTAGAAGAGTGCCCTTTTCTCAAAAGCAGAGTGTGTTTCTTGTAAGGCGAGCTAGCGTTTGTTTCCCAGTCAGAAATGGAGGTGAATCCCATGCAGTTTCTGGTCCTACGAGCAAGAGTTTTTTTCTGTTAAGAAGAGTCACTATTGTGCTCCCATTTTCATACACAGGGCAAATAGCACTGGCGTCTGTTCCCAGCATGTACAGTGTATTGGACTGAAGAGGATCTACTGTTCTTGTCAGTTTCCTAAGCAGAATTGAACTAGATATGGCCCGTGTGTGTAGGAAGCACAGTTCTTTTGTTCTGAGCAAGCTCACTGTTCTGGGCCTATAGGAAACACAGTAGAGTAGAAGAGTGCTCTTTTCTCAAAAGCAGAGTGTGTTTCTTGTAAGGTGAGCTAGCGTTTGTTTCCCAGTCCTAAATGGAGTTGAATCCCATGCAGTTTCTGGTCCTACGAGCAAGAGATGTTTTCTGGTAAGAAGAGTCACTATTGCGTTCGCATTGCCATACACAGTGCAAATAGCACTCACGTCTGTTCCCAGCAAGTACAGTGTATTGGACTGAAGAGGAGCTACTGTTCTTGTCAGTTTCCTAAGCAGAGTTGAACTAGATATGGCCCGTGTGTGTAGGAAGCACAGTTCTTTTGTTCTGAGCAAGCTCACTGTTCTGGCGCTATAGGAAACACAGTAGAGTAGAAGAGTGCTCTTTTCTCAAAAGCAGAGTGTGTTTCTTGTAAGGAGAACTAGTGTTTGTTTCCCAGTCAGAAATGGAGTTGAACCC
Source organism: Peromyscus eremicus (assembly GCF_949786415.1). Lineage (NCBI taxonomy): Eukaryota > Metazoa > Chordata > Mammalia > Rodentia > Cricetidae > Peromyscus > Peromyscus eremicus. Next base: position 44,479 of record NW_026735483.1, on the reverse strand, counting down.
CATGCAGTTTCTGGTCCTACGAGCAAGAGTTTTTTTCTGTTAAGAAGAGTCACTATTGTGCTCCCATTGCCATACACAGTGCAAATAGCACTCGCGTCTGTTCCCAGCAAGTACAGTGTATTGGACTGAACAGGAGCTACTGTTCTTTTCAGTTTCCTAGGCAGAGTTGAACTAGATATGGCCCGTGTGTGTAGGAAGCACAGTTCTTTTTTTCTGAGCAAGCTCACTGTTCTGGCCCTATAGGAAACACATTAGAGAAGATGAGTGCTCTTTTCTCAAAAGCAGAGTGTGTTTCTTGTAAGATGAGCTAGCGTTTGTTTCCCAGTACTAAATGAAGTTGAGTCACATGGAGTGTTTGGTCCTACGAGCAAGAGTTGTTTTCTGGTAAGGAAAGTCACTATTGCGCTCCCATTGCCATACATAGTGCAAATAGCACTCGCGTCTGTTCCCAGCAAGTACAGTGTATTGGACTGAAGAGGAGCTACGGTTCTTGTCAGTTTCCTAAGGAGAGTTGAGCTAGATATGGCCCGTGTGTAGGAAGCACAGTTTGTTTGTTCTGAGCAAGCTCACTGTTCGGACCATATGGAAACACAGTAGAGTAGAAGAGTGCTCTTTTCTCAAAAGCAGAGTGTGTTTCTTGTAAGGCGAGCTAGTGTTTGTTTCCCAGTCAGAAATGGAGGTGAATCCCATGCAGTTTCTGGTCCTACGAGCAAGAGTTTTTTTCTGTTAAGAAGAGTCACTATTGTGTTCCCATTGCCATACACAGTGCAAATAGCACTCGTGTTTGTTCCCAGCAAGTACAGTGTATTGGACTGAATAGGAGCTACTGTTCTTTTCAGTTTCATAAGCAGAGTTGAACTAGATATGACCCGTGTGTGTAGGAAGCACACTTCTTTTGTTTGAGCAAGCTCCTCTACTGGCCCTATATGAAACGCAGTAGAGAAGAAGAGTGCTCTTTTCTCAAAGCAGAGTGTGTTTCTTGATAGGTGAGCTAGCGTTTGTTTCCCAGTACTAAATGTAGTTCAGTCACATGCAGTTTTTGGTCCTAAGAGCAAGAGTTGTTTTCTGGTAAGGAAATTCACTATTGCGCTCCCATTGCCATACATAGTGCATATAGCACTCGCGTCTGTTCCCAGCAAGTACAGTGTATTGGACTGAAGTGTAGCTACTGTTCTTGTCAGTTTCCTAAGCAGAGTTGAACTAGATATGGCCCGTGTGTGTAGGAAGCACAGTTCTTTTGTTCTGAGCAAGGTCACTGTTCGGACCCCATAGGAAACACAGTAGAGTAGAAGAGTGCTCTTTTCTCAAAAGCAGAGTGTGTTTCTTGTAAGGCGAGCTAGCATTTGTTTCCCAGTCTTAAATGGAGTTGAGTCACATGCAGTTTCTGGTCGTATGAGAAAGAGTTGTTTTCTGGTAAGAAGTGTCACTATTGCGCTCCCATTGCCATACACAGTGCAAATAGCACTGGCGTCTGTTCCCAGCAAGTACAGTGTATTGGACTGAATAGGAGCTACTGTTCTTTTCAGTTTCCTAAGCAGAGTTGAACTAGATATGACCCGTGTGTGTAGGAAGCACACTTCTTTTGTTTGAGCCAGCTCCTGTACTGGCCCTATATGAAACACAGTAGAGAAGAAGAGTGCTCTTTTCTCAAAAGCAGAGTGTGTTTCTTGTAAGGTGAGCTAGCGTTTGTTTCCCAGTCCTAAATGAAGTTGAGTCACATGCAGTTTTTGGTCCTCAGAGCAAGAGTTGTTTTCTGGTAAGGTAATTCACTATTGTGCTCCCATTGCCATCCATAGTGCATATAGCACTCGTGTCTGTTCCCAGCAAGTACAGTGTATTGGACTGAAGTGTAGCTACTGTTCTTGTCAGTTTCCTAAGCAGAGTTGAACTAGATATGGCCCGTGTGTGTAGGAAGCACAGTTCTTTTGTTCTGAGCAAGGTCACTGTTCGGACCCCATAGGAAACACAGTAGAGTAGAAGAGTGCTCTTTTCTCAAAAGCAGAGTGTGTTTCTTGTAAGGCAAGCTAGCGTTTGTTTCCCAGTCTTAAATGGAGTTGAGTCACATGCAGTTTCTGGTCGTATGAGAAAGAGTTGTTTTCTGGTAAGAAGTGTCACTATTGCGCTCCCATTGCCATGCACAGTGCAAATAGCACTAACGTCTCTTCCCAGAAAGTACAGTGTATTGGACTGAATAGGAGCTACTGTTCTTGTCAGTTTCCTAAGCAGTGTTGAAATAGATATGGCCCGTGCATTTAAGAAGCACAGTTCTTTTGTTCTGAGCAAGCTCACTGTTCTGGCGCTATAGGAAACACAGTAGATTAGAAGAGTGCTCTTTTCTCAAAAGCAGAGTGTGTTTCTTGTAAGGCGATCTAGCGTTTGTTTCCCAGTCCTAAATGGAGATGTATCACATGCAGTTTCTATTCCTACGAGCAAGAGTTGTTTTCTGGTAAGAAGAGTAACTATTGCGCTCCCATTGCCTTACACAGTGCAAATAGCACTCACGTCTGTTCGCAGCAAGTACAGTGTATTGGACTGAAGAGGAGTTACTGTTCTTGTCAGTTTCCTAAGCAGAGTTGAAGTAGATATGGCCCATGTGTGTAGGAAGCACAGTTCTTTTGTTCTGAGCCTCTGCTTGCAGCAAGTACAGTGTATTGGACTGAAGAGGAGCTACTGTTCTTGTCAGTTTCCTAAGCAGATTTGAACTAGTTATGGCCCATGTGTGTAGGAAGCACAGTTCTTTTGTTCTGAGCAAGGTCACTGTTCGGACCACATAGGAAACACATTAGAGTAGAAGAGTGCTCTTTTCTCAAAAGCAGATTGTGTTTCCTGGAAGGCGATGTAGCGTTTGTTTCCCAGTTTTAAATGGAATTGAATCACATGCAGGTTCTAGTCCTACTAGCAAGAGTTGTTTCTGGTAAGAAGAGTCACTATTGCGCTCCCATTGTCATACACACGGCAAATAGCACTGGCGTCTCTTCCCAGCATGTACAGTGTATTGGACTGAAGAGGATCTACTGTTCTTGTCAGTTTCCTAAGCAGAGTTTAACTAGATATGGCCGTGTATGTAGGAAGCACAGTACTTTTGTTCTGAGCCAGCTCACTGTTTTGGCCCTATAGGAAACAGAGTAGAGTAGAAGAGTGCTTTGTTCTCAAAAGCAGAGTGTGTTTCTTGTAAGGGAAGCTAACGTTTCTTTCCCAGTCCTAAATGGAGTTGAATTACAAGCAGTTTTTGGTCCTACCAGCAAGAGTTGTTTTCTGGTAAGGAAAGTCACTATTGCGCTCCCATTTTCATAAACAGTGCAAATAGCACTCACGTCTGATCCCAGCAAGTACAGTGTATTTGACTGAAGAGGAGCTACTGTTATTGTCATTTCCTAAGCAGAGTTGAACTAGATATGGCCCGTGTGTGTAGGAAGCACAGTTCTTTTGTTGTGAGCAAGCTCACTGTTCGGACCCCATAGGAAAAACAGTAGAGTAGAAGAGTGCTCTTTTCTCAAAAGCAGAGTGTGTTTCTTGTAAGGCGAGCTAACATTTGTTTCCCAGTCCTAAATGGAGTTGAATCACATGCAGTTTCTGGTCCTAGGAGCAAGAGTTGTTTTCTGGTAAGGAAACTCAATATTGTGCTCCCATTGCCATACACAGTGCAAATAGCACTGGCGTCTTTTCCCAGCAAGTACAGTGTATTGGACTGAAGAGGAGCTACTGTTCTTGTCAGTATCCTAAGCAGAGTTGAACCAGATATGGCCCGTGGGTGTAGGAAGCACAGTTATTTTGTTCTGAGCAAGCTCACTGTACTGGCCCTATTGGAAACACAGTAGAGGAGAAGAGTGCTCTTTTCTCAAATGCAGAGTGTGTTTCTTGTAAGGTGAGCTAGCGTTTGTTTCCCAGTCCTAAATGAAGTTGAGCCACATGCAGTTTTTGGTCCTACGAGCAAGAGTTGTTTTCTGGTAAGGAAAGTCACTATTGTGCTCCCCTTGCCATACATAGTGCATATCGCACTCGCGTCTGTACCCAGCAAGTACAGTCTATTGGACTGAAGAGGGTCTACTGCTCTTGTCAGTTTCGGAAGGAGAGTTGAACTAGATATGGCCCGTGTGTGTAGGAAGCACAGCTCTTTTGTTCTGAGCAAGCTCACTGTTCGGACCCCATAGGAAACACAGTAGAGTAGAAGAGTGCCCTTTTGTCAAAAGCAGAGTGTGTTTCTTGTAAGGCGAGCTAGCATTTGTTTTCCAGTCCTAAATGGAGTTTAATCACATGCAGTTTCTGGTCCTATGAGGAACAGTTGTTTTCTGTTAAGAAGAGTCACTATTGTGCTCCCATTTTCATACACAGGGCAAATAGCACTGGCGTCTGTTCCCAGCATGTACAGTGTATTGGACTGAAGAGGATCTACTGTTCTTGTCAGTTTCCTAAGCAGAATTGAACTAGATATGGCCCGTGTGTGTAGGAAGCACAGTTCTTTTGTTCTGAGCAAGCTCACTGTTCTGGGCCTATAGGAAACACAGTAGAGTAGAAGAGTGCTCTTTTCTCAAAAGCAGAGTGTGTTTCTTGTAAGGCGAACTAGTGTTTGTTTCCCAGTCAGAAATGGAGTTGAACCCCATGCAGTTTCTGGTCCTACGAGCAAGAGTTTTTTTCTGTTAAGAAGAGTCACTATTGTGCTCCCATTGCCATACACAGTGCAAATAGCACTCGCGTCTGTTCCCAGCAAGTACAGTGTATTGGACTGAACAGGAGCTACTGTTCTTTTCAGTTTCCTAGGCAGAGTTGAACTAGATATGGCCCGTGTGTGTAGGAAGCACAGTTCTTTTTTTCTGAGCAAGCTCACTGTTCTGGCCCTATAGGAAACACATTAGAGAAGATGAGTGCTCTTTTCTCAAAAGCAGAGTGTGTTTCTTGTAAGATGAGCTAGCGTTTGTTTCCCAGTACTAAATGAAGTTGAGTCACATGGAGTGTTTGGTCCTACGAGCAAGAGTTGTTTTCTGGTAAGGAAAGTCACTATTGCGCTCCCATTGCCATACATAGTGCAAATAGCACTCGCGTCTGTTCCCAGCAAGTACAGTGTATTGGACTGAAGAGGAGCTACGGTTCTTGTCAGTTTCCTAAGGAGAGTTGAGCTAGATATGGCCCGTGTGTAGGAAGCACAGTTTGTTTGTTCTGAGCAAGCTCACTGTTCGGACCATATGGAAACACAGTAGAGTAGAAGAGTGCTCTTTTCTCAAAAGCAGAGTGTGTTTCTTGTAAGGCGAGCTAGTGTTTGTTTCCCAGTCAGAAATGGAGGTGAATCCCATGCAGTTTCTGTTCTTACGAGCAAAAGTTTTTCTCTTAAGAAGAGTCACTATTGTGCTCCCATTGCCATACACAGTGCAAATAGCACTCGCGTGTGTTCCCAGCAAGTACAGTGTATTGGACTGAATAGGAGCTACTGTTCTTTTCAGTTTCCTAAGCAGAGTTGAACTAGATATGGCCCGTGTTTCTAGGAAGCACAGTTCATTTGTTCTGAGCAAGGTCACTGTTCGGACCCCATAGGAAACACAGTAGAGAAGAAGAGTGCTCTTTTCTCAAAAGCAGAGTGTGATTCTTGTAAGGCGAGCTAGCGTTTCTTTTTTTTTTTTTTTTTTTTTTTTTTTTTTTTTTTTTTTTGGTTTTTCGAGACAGGGTTTCTCTGTGTAGCTTTGCGCCTTTTCCTGGAACTCACTTGGTAGCCCAGGCTGGCCTCGAACTCACAGAGATCCACCCGGCTCTGCCTCCCGAGTGCTGGGATTAAAGGCGTGCGCCACCACCGCCCGGCTGTTTCCCAGTCTTAAATGGAGTTGAGTCACATGCAGTTTCTGGTCGTATGAGCAAGAGTTGTTTTCTGGTAAGAAGTGTCACTATTGCGCTCCCATTGCCATGCACAGTGCAAATAGCACTAACGTCTGTTCCCAGAAAGTACAGTGGATTGGACTGAATAGGAGCTACTGTTCTTGTCAGTTTTCTAAGCAGTGTTGAAATAGATATGGCCCGGTCATGTAAGAAGCACAGTTCTTTTGTTCTGAGCAAGCTCACTGTTCTGGCGCTATAGGAAACACAGTAGATTAGAAGAGTGCTCTTCTCTCAAAAGCAGAGTGTGTTTCTTGTAAGGCGATCTAGCGTTTGTTTCCCAGTCCTAAATGGAGATGAATCACATGCAGTTTCTATTCCTACGAGCAAGAGTTGTTTTCTGGTAAGAAGAGTCACTATTGCGCTCCCATTGCCTTACACAGTGCAAATAGAACTAACGTCTGTTGGCAGCAAGTACAGTGTATTGGACTGAAGAGGAGTTACTGTTCTTGTCAGTTTCCTAAGCAGAGTTGAAGTAGATATGGCCCATGTGTGTAGGAAGCACAGTTCTTTTGTTCTGAGCCTCTGCTTGGAGCAAGTACAGTGTATTGGACTGAAGAGGAGCTACTTTTCTTGTCAGTTTCCTAAGCAGAGTTGAACTAGTTATGGTCCATGTGTGTAGGAAGCACAGTTCTTTTGTTCTGAGCAAGCTCACTGTTCGGACCACATAGGAAACACATTAGAGTAGAAGAGTGCTCTTTTCTCAAAAGCAGATGGTGTTTCATGTAAGGCGATATAGCGTTTGTTTCCCAGTTTTAAATGGAATTGAATCACATGCAGGTTCTAGTCCTACTAGCAAGAGTTGTTTCTGGTAAGAACAGTCACTATTGTGCTCCCATTGTCATACACACGGCAAATAGCACTGTCGTCTCTTCCCAGCATGTACAGTGTATTGGACTGAAGAGGATCTACTGTTCTTGTCAGTTTTCTAAGCAGAGTTTAACTAGATATGGCCGTGTATGTAGGAAGCACAGTACTTTTGTTCTGAGCCAGCTCACTGTTTTGGCCCTATAGGAAACAGAGTAGAGTAGAAGAGTGCTTTGTTCTCAAAAGCAGAGTGTGTTTCTTGTAAGGGAAGCTAACGTTTCTTTCCCAGTCCTAAATGGAGTTGAATTACAAGCAGTTTTTGGTCCTACCAGCAAGAGTTGTTTTCTGGTAAGGAAAGTCACTATTGCGCTCCCATTTTCATAAACAGTGCAAATAGCACTCGCGTCTGTTCCCAGCAAGTACAGTGTATTTGACTGAAGAGGATCTACTGCTCTTGTCAGTTTCCTAAGGAGAGTTGAACTAGATATGGCCCGTGTGTGTAGGAAGCACAGCTCTTTTGTTCTGAGCAAGCTCACTGTTCGGACCCCATAGGAAACACAGAAGATTAGAAGTGTGCCATTTTGTAAAAAGCAGAGTGTGTTTCTTGTAAGGCGAACTAGCGTTTGTTTTCCAGTCCTCAATGGAGTTGAATCCCATGCAGTTTCTGGTCCTACGAGCAAGAGTTGTTTTCTGGTAAGAAGAGTCACTATTGGGCTCCCATTGTCATACACAGGGCAAATAGCACTGGCGTCTGTTCCCAGCATGTACAGTGTATTGGACTGAAGAGGATCTACTGTTCTTGTCAGTTTCCTAAGCAGAATTGAACTAGATATGGCCCGTGTGTGTAGGAAGCACAGTTCTTTTGTTCTGAGCAAGCTCACTGTTCGGACCATATGGAAACACAGAAGAGTAGAAGAGTGCTCTTTTTTCATAAGCAGAGTGTGTTTCTTGTAAGGCGAGCTAGTGTTTGTTTTTCAGTCAGAAAAGTTGTTGAATCCCATGCAGTTTCTGGTCCTACGAGCAAGAGTTGTTTTCTGGTAAGGAAAGTCACTATTGTGCTCCCATTGCCATACATAGTGCAAATAGCATTCGCGTCTGTTTCCAGCAAGTACAGTGTATTGGACTGAAGAGGAGCTACTGCTCTTGTCAGTTTCCTAAGCAGAGTTGAACTAGATATGGCCCGTGTGTGTAGGAAGCACAGTTCTTTTGTTCTGAGCAAGCTCACTGTTCGGACCAAATAGGAAACACAGTAGAGTAGAAGAGTGCCCTTTTCTCAAAAGCAGAGTGTGTTTATTGTAAGGCGAGATAGTGTTTGTTTCAAAGTCCTAAATGGAGTTGAATCCCATGCAGTTTCTGGTCCTATGAACAAGAGTTGTTTTCTGGTAAGAAGAGTCACTACTGCGTTCCCATTGCCATACACACTGCAAATAGCACTCACGTCTGTTACCAGCAAGTAGAGTGTATTGGACTGAAGAGGAGCCACTGTTCTTGTCAGTTTCCTAAGCAGAGTTGAACTAGATTTGGCCCGTGGGTGTAGGAAGCACAGTTCTTTTGTTCTGAGCAAGCTCACTTTTCGCACCATATGGAAACACAGTAGAGTAGAAGAGTGCTCTTTTCTCAAAAGCAGAGTGTGTTTCTTGTAAGACGAGCTAGGGTTTGTTTCCAAGTCCTAAATGGAGTTGAATCACATGCAGTTTCTGGTCCTAGGAGCAAGAGTTGTTTTCTGGTAAGGAAAGTCACTATTGTGCTCCCATTGACATACACAGTGCAAATAGCACTCGTGTCTGCTTCCAACAAGTAAAGTGTATTGGACTGAAGAGGAGCTAATGTTCTTGTCAGTTTCCTAAGCAGAGTTGAACTAGATATGGCCCGTGTGTGTAGGAAGCACAGTTCTTTTGTTCTGAGCAAGCTCACTGTTCAGACCCCATAGGAAACACATTAGAGTAGAAGAGTGCTCTTTTCTCAAAAGCAGATTGTGTTTCTTGAAAGGCGAATTAGCGTTTGTTTCCCAGTCTGAAATGGAGTTGAATCCCATGCAGTTTCTGGTCCTACGAGCAAGAGTTGTTTTCTGGTAAGAAGAGTCACTATGCGCTCCCAAATTCATACACAAGGCAAATGGCACTGGCGTCTGTTCCCAGCATGTACAGTGTATTGCACTGAAGAGGATCTACTGTTCTTGTCAGTTTCCTAAGCAGAGTTGAACTAGATATGGCCCGTGTGTGTAGGAAGCACAGTTCTTTTGTTCTGAGCAAGCTCACTGTTCTGGACCTATAGGAATCACAGTAGAGAAGATGAGTGCTCTTTTATCAAAAGCAGAGTGTGTTTCTTGTAAGGTGAGCTAGCGTTTGTTTCCCAGTACTAAATGAAGTTGAGTCACATGGATTGTTTGGTCCTACGAGCAAGAGTTGTTTTCTGGTAAGGAAAGTCACTATTGCGCTCCCATTGCCATACATAGTGCAAATAGCACTCGCGTCTGTTCCCAGCAAGAACAGTGTATTTTACAGAAGAGGAGCTACTGTTCTTGTCAGTTTCCTAAGGAGAGTTGAACTAGATATGGCCCGTGTGTGTAGGAAGCACAGTTCTTTTGTTCTGAGGAAGCTCACTGTTCGGACCATATGGAAACACAGTAGAGTAGAAGAGTGCTCTTTTCTCAAAAGCAGAGTGTGTTTCTTGTAAGGCGAGCTAGTGTTTGTTTACCAGTCAGAAATGGAGTTGAGTCCCATGCAGTTTCTGGTCCTACGAGCAAGTGTTTTTTTCTGTAAAGAAGAGTCACTATTGCGCTCCCATTGTCATACACAGGGCAAATAGCACTGGCGTCTGTTCCCAGCATGTACAGTGTATTGGACTGAAGAGGATCTACTTTTCTTTTCAGTTTCCTAAGCAGAATGGAACTAGATATGGCCCTGTGTGTAGGAAGCACAGTTCTTTTGTTCTGAGCAAGCTCACTGTTCGGACCATATGGAAACACAGAAGAGTAGAAGAGTGCTCTTTTCTCATAAGAAGAGTGTGTTTCTTGTAAGGCGAGCTAGGGTTTGTGTCCAAGTCCTAAATGGACTTGAATCACATGCAGTTTCTGGTCCTAGGAGCAAGAGTTGTTTTCTGGTAAGGAAAGTCACTATTGTGCTCCCATTGACATACACAGTGCAAATAGCACTCGTGTCTGCTTCCAACAAGTACAGTGTATTGTCCTGAAGAGGAGCTAATGTTCTTGTCAGTTTCCTAAGCAGAGTTGAACTAGATATGGCCCGTGTGTGTAGGAAGCACATTTCTTTTGTTCTGAGCAAGGTCACTCTTCAGACACCATAGGAAACACATTAGAGTAGAAGAGTGCTCTTTTCTCAAAAGCAGATTGTGTTTCTTGTAAGGCGAATTAGCGTTTGTTTCCCAGTCTGAAATGGAGTTGAATCCCATGCAGTTTCTGGTCCTACGAGCAAGAGTTGTTTTCTGGTAAGAAGAGTCACTATGCGCTCCCAAATTCATACACAAGGCAAATGGCACTGGCGTCTGTTCCCAGCATGTACAGTGTATTGGACTGAAGAGGATCTACTGTTCTTGTCAGTTTCCTAAGCAGAGTTGAACTAGATATGGCCCGTGTGTGTAGGAAGCACAGTTCTTTTGTTCTGAGCAAGCTCACTGTTCGGACCAAATAGGAAACACAGTAGAGTAGAAGAGTGCCCTTTTCTCAAAAGCAGAGTGTGTTTATTGTAAGGCGAGATAGTGTTTGTTTCAAAGTCCTAAATGGAGTTGAATCCCATGCAGTTTCTGGTCCTATGAACAAGAGTTGTTTTCTGGTAAGAAGAGTCACTACTGCGTTCCCATTGCCATACACACTGCAAATAGCACTCACGTCTGTTACCAGCAAGTAGAGTGTATTGGACTGAAGAGGAGCCACTGTTCTTGTCAGTTTCCTAAGCAGAGTTGAACTAGATTTGGCCCGTGGGTGTAGGAAGCACAGTTCTTTTGTTCTGAGCAAGCTCACTTTTCGCACCATATGGAAACACAGTAGAGTAGAAGAGTGCTCTTTTCTCAAAAGCAGAGTGTGTTTCTTGTAAGACGAGCTAGGGTTTGTTTCCAAGTCCTAAATGGAGTTGAATCACATGCAGTTTCTGGTCCTAGGAGCAAGAGTTGTTTTCTGGTAAGGAAAGTCACTATTGTGCTCCCATTGACATACACAGTGCAAATAGCACTCGTGTCTGCTTCCAACAAGTAAAGTATATTGGACTGAAGAGGAGCTAATGTTCTTGTCAGTTTCCTAAGCAGAGTTGAACTAGATATGGCCCGTGTGTGTAGGAAGCACAGTTCTTTTGTTCTGAGCAAGCTCACTGTTCAGACCCCATAGGAAACACATTGGAGTAGAAGAGTGCTCTTTTCTCAAAAGCAGATTGTGTTTCTTGAAAGGCGAATTAGCGTTTGTTTCCCAGTCTGAAATGGAGTTGAATCCCATGCAGTTTCTGGTCCTACGAGCAAGAGTTGTTTTCTGGTAAGAAGAGTCACTATGCGCTCCCAAATTCATACACAAGGCAAATGGCACTGGCGTCTGTTCCCAGCATGTACAGTGTATTGGACTGAAGAGGATCTACTGTTCTTGTCAGTTTCCTAAGCAGAGTTGAACTAGATATGGCCCGTGTGTGTAGGAAGCACAGTTCTTTTGTTCTGAGCAAGCTCACTGTTCTGGACCTATAGGAATCACAGTAGAGAAGATGAGTGCTCTTTTCTCAAAAGCAGAGTGTGTTTCTTGTAAGGTGAGCTAGCGTTTGTTTCCCAGTACTAAATGAAGTTGAGTCACATGGATTGTTTGGTCCTACGAGCAAGAGTTGTTTTCTGGTAAGGAAAGTCACTATTGCGCTCCCATTGCCATACATAGTGCAAATAGCACTCGCGTCTGTTCCCAGCAAGAACAGTGTATTTTACAGAAGAGGAGCTACTGTTCTTGTCAGTTTCCTAAGGAGAGTTGAACTAGATATGGCCCGTGTGTGTAGGAAGCACAGTTCTTTTGTTCTGAGGAAGCTCACTGTTCGGACCATATGGAAACACAGTAGAGTAGAAGAGTGCTCTTTTCTCAAAAGCAGAGTGTGTTTCTTGTAAGGCGAGCTAGTGTTTGTTTACCAGTCAGAAATGGAGTTGAGTCCCATGCAGTTTCTGGTCCTACGAGCAAGTGTTTTTTTCTGTAAAGAAGAGTCACTATTGCGCTCCCATTGTCATACACAGGGCAAATAGCACTGGCGTCTGTTCCTAGCATGTACAGTGTATTGGACTGAAGAGGATCTACTTTTCTTTTCAGTTTCCTAAGCAGAATGGAACTAGATATGGCCCTGTGTGTAGGAAGCACAGTTCTTTTGTTCTGAGCAAGCTCACTGTTCGGACCATATGGAAACACAGAAGAGTAGAAGAGTGCTCTTTTCTCATAAGAAGAGTGTGTTTCTTGTAAGGCGAGCTAGGGTTTGTGTCCAAGTCCTAAATGGACTTGAATCACATGCAGTTTCTGGTCCTAGGAGCAAGAGTTGTTTTCTGGTAAGGAAAGTCACTATTGTGCTCCCATTGACATACACAGTGCAAATAGCACTCGTGTCTGCTTCCAACAAGTACAGTGTATTGTCCTGAAGAGGAGCTAATGTTCTTGTCAGTTTCCTAAGCAGAGTTGAACTAGATATGGCCCGTGTGTGTAGGAAGCACATTTCTTTTGTTCTGAGCAAGGTCACTCTTCAGACACCATAGGAAACACATTAGAGTAGAAGAGTGCTCTTTTCTCAAAAGCAGATTGTGTTTCTAGTAAGGCGAATTAGCGTTTGTTTCCCAGTCTGAAATGGAGTTGAATCCCATGCAGTTTCTGGTCCTACGAGCAAGAGTTGTTTTCTGGTAAGAAGAGTCACTATGCGCTCCCAAATTCATACACAAGGCAAATGGCACTGGCGTCTGTTCCCAGCATGTACAGTGTATTGGACTGAAGAGGATCTACTGTTCTTGTCAGTTTCCTAAGCAGAGTTGAACTAGATATGGCCCGTGTGTGTAGGAAGCACAGTTCTTTTGTTCTGAGTCAGCTCTCTGTTCGGACCCCATAGGAAATACACTTGAGTAGAAGAGTGCTCTTTTCTCAAAAGCAGAGTGTGTTTCTTGTAAGGCGAGCTAGGGTTTGTTTTTCAGTCAGAAAAGTTGTTGAATCCCATGCAGTTTCTGGTCCTACGAGCAAGAGTTGTTTTCTGGTAAGGAAACACACTATTGCGATCCAATTACCATACACAGAGCATATTGCACTCGTGTCTGTTCCCAGCAAGTACAATGCAATGGATGAAGAGGAGCTACTGTTCTTGTCAGTTTCCTAAGCAGAGTTGAACTAGATATGGCCCGTATGTGTAGGAAGCAGAGTTCTTTTGTTCTGAGCAAGCTCACTGTTCAGGCCCCATAGGAAACACATTAGAGTAGAAGAGTGCTCTTTTCTCAAAAGCAGAGTGTGTTTCTTGTAAGGCGAATTAGCATTTGTTTCCCAGTCCGAAGTGGAGTTGAATCCCATGCAGTTTCTGGTCCTACGAGCAAGAGTTGTTTTCTGGTAAGAAGAGTCACTATGCGCTCCCATTGTCATACACAGGGCAAATGGCACTGGCGTCTGTTCCCAGCATGTACAGTGTATTGGACTGAAGAGGATCTACTGTTCTTGTCAGTTTCCTAAGCAGAGTTGAACTAGATATGGCCCGTGTTTGTAGGAAGCACAGTTCTTTTGTTCTGAGCCAGCTCTCTGTTCGGACCCCATAGGAAACACAGTTGAGGAGAAGAGAGCTCTTTTCTCAAAAGCAGAGTGTGTTTCTTGTAAGGCGAGCTAGTGTTTGTTTTTCAGTCAGAAAAGTTGTTGAATCCCATGCAGTTTCTGGTCCTACGAGCAAGAGTTGTTTTCTGGTAAGGAAAGTCACTATTGTGCTCCCATTGCCATACATAGTGCAAATAGCATTCGCGTCTGTTTCCAGCAAGTACAGTGTATTGGACTGAAGAGGAGCTACTGCTCTTGTCAGTTTCCTAAGCAGAGTTGAACTAGATATGGCCCATGTGTGTAGGAAGCACAGTTCTTTTGTTCTGAGCAAGCTCACTGTTCGGACAAAATAGGAAACACAGTAGAGTAGAAGAGTGATCTTTTCTCAAAAGCAGAGTGTGTTTATTGTAAGGCGAGGTAGCATTTGTTTCAAAGTCCTAAATGGAGTTGAATCCCATGCAGTTTCTGGTCCTATGAGCAAGAGTTGTTTTCTGGTAAGAAGAGTCACTATTGCGTTCCCATTGTCATACACAGTGCAAATAGCACTCACGTCTGTTACCAGCAAGTAGAGTGTATTGGACTGAAGAGGAGCCACTGTTCTTGTCAGTTTCCTAAGCAGAGTTGAACTAGATTTGGCCCGTGTGTGTAGGAAGCACAGTTCTTTTGTTCTGAGCAAGCTCACTTTTCGCACCATATGGAAACACAGTAGAGTAGAAGAGTGCCCTTTTCTCAAAAGCAGAGTGTGTTTATTGTAAGGCGAGGTAGCGTTTGTTTCAAAGTCCTAAATGGAGTTGAATCACATGCAGTTTCTGGTCCTATGAGCAAGAGTTGTTTTCTGGTAAGAAGAGTCACTATTGCGCTCCCATTGTCATACACAGGGCAAATAGCACTGGCGTCTGTTCCCAGTATGTACAGTGTATTGGACTTTAGAGGATCTACTGTTCTTGTCAGTTTCCTAAGCAGAATTGAAATAGATATGGCCCGTGAGTGTAGGAAGCACAGTTCTTTTGTTCTGAGCAAGCTCACTGTTCTGGGCCTATAGGAAACACAGTAGAGTAGAAGAGTGCTCTTTTCTCAAAAGCAGAGTGTGTTTCTTGTAAGGCGAGCTAGCGTTTGTTTCCCAGTCCTAAATGGAGTTGAATCCCATGCAGTTTCTGGTCCTACGAGCAAGAGTTGTTTTCTGGTAAGGAAAGTCACTATTGTGCTCCCATTGCCATACATAGTACAAATAGCATTCGCGTCTGTTTCCAGCAAGTACAGTGTATTGGACTGAAGAGGAGCTACTGTTCTTGTCAGTTTCCTAAGCAGAGTTGAACTAGATATGGCCCGTGTTTGTAGGAAGCACAGTTCTTTTGTTCTGAGCAAGCTCACTGTTCGGACCAAATAGGAAACACAGTAGAGTAGAAGAGTGCCCTTTTCTCAAAAGCAGAGTGTGTTTATTGTAAGGCGAGGTAGCGTTTGTTTCAAAGTCCTAAATGGAGTTGAATCACATGCAGTTTCTGGTCCTATGAGCAAGAGTTGTTTTCTGGTAAGAAGAGTCACTATTGCGCTCCCATTGTCATACACAGGGCAAATAGCACTGGCGTCTGTTCCCAGTATGTACAGTGTATTGGACTTTAGAGGATCTACTGTTCTTGTCAGTTTCCTAAGCAGAATTGAAATAGATATGGCCCGTGAGTGTAGGAAGCACAGTTCTTTTGTTCTGAGCAAGCTCACTGTTCTGGGCCTATAGGAAACACAGTAGAGTAGAAGAGTGATCTTTTCTCAAAAGCAGAGTGTGTTTATTGTAAGGCGAGGTAGCATTTGTTTCAAAGTCCTAAATGGAGTTGAATCCCATGCAGTTTCTGGTCCTATGAGCAAGAGTTGTTTTCTGGTAAGAAGAGTCACTATTGCGTTCCCATTGTCATACACAGTGCAAATAGCACTCACGTCTGTTACCAGCAAGTAGAGTGTATTGGACTGAAGAGGAGCCACTGTTCTTGTCAGTTTCCTAAGCAGAGTTGAACTAGATTTGGCCCGTGTGTGTAGGAAGCACAGTTCTTTTGTTCTGAGCAAGCTCACTTTTCGCACCATATGGAAACACAGTAGAGTAGAAGAGTGCCCTTTTCTCAAAAGCAGAGTGTGTTTATTGTAAGGCGAGGTAGCGTTTGTTTCAAAGTCCTAAATGGAGTTGAATCACATGCAGTTTCTGGTCCTATGAGCAAGAGTTGTTTTCTGGTAAGAAGAGTCACTATTGCGCTCCCATTGTCATACACAGGGCAAATAGCACTGGCGTCTGTTCCCAGTATGTACAGTGTATTGGACTTTAGAGGATCTACTGTTCTTGTCAGTTTCCTAAGCAGAATTGAAATAGATATGGCCCGTGAGTGTAGGAAGCACAGTTCTTTTGTTCTGAGCAAGCTCACTGTTCTGGGCCTATAGGAAACACAGTAGAGTAGAAGAGTGCTCTTTTCTCAAAAGCAGAGTGTGTTTCTTGTAAGGCGAGCTAGCGTTTGTTTCCCAGTCCTAAATGGAGTTGAATCCCATGCAGTTTCTGGTCCTACGAGCAAGAGTTGTTTTCTGGTAAGGAAAGTCACTATTGTGCTCCCATTGCCATACATAGTACAAATAGCATTCGCGTCTGTTTCCAGCAAGTACAGTGTATTGGACTGAAGAGGAGCTACTGTTCTTGTCAGTTTCCTAAGCAGAGTTGAACTAGATATGGCCCGTGTTTGTAGGAAGCACAGTTCTTTTGTTCTGAGCAAGCTCACTGTTCGGACCAAATAGGAAACACAGTAGAGTAGAAGAGTGCCCTTTTCTCAAAAGCAGAGTGTGTTTATTGTAAGGCGAGGTAGCGTTTGTTTCAAAGTCCTAAATGGAGTTGAATCACATGCAGTTTCTGGTCCTATGAGCAAGAGTTGTTTTCTGGTAAGAAGAGTCACTATTGCGCTCCCATTGTCATACACAGGGCAAATAGCACTGGCGTCTGTTCCCAGTATGTACAGTGTATTGGACTTTAGAGGATCTACTGTTCTTGTCAGTTTCCTAAGCAGAATTGAAATAGATATGGCCCGTGAGTGTAGGAAGCACAGTTCTTTTGTTCTGAGCAAGCTCACTGTTCTGGGCCTATAGGAAACACAGTAGAGTAGAAGAGTGCTCTTTTCTCAAAAGCAGAGTGTGTTTCTTGTAAGGCGAGCTAGTGTTTGTTTCCCAGTCCTAAATGGAGTTGAATCCCATGCAGTTTCTGGTCCTACAAGCAAGAGTTGTTTTCTGATAAGAAGAGTCACTATTGCGTTCCCATTGCCATGCACAGTGCAAATAGCACTCACGTCTGTTACCAGCAATTAGAGTGTATTCGACTGAAGAGGAGCCACTGTTCTTGTCAGTTTCCTAAGCAGAGTTGAACTAGATTTGGCCCGTGTGTGTAGGAAGCACAGTTCTTTTGTTCTGAGCAAGCTCACTTTACGCACCATATGGAAACACAGTAGAGTAGAAGAGTGCTCTTTTCTCAAAAGCAGAGTGTGTTTCTTGTAAGACGAGCTAGGGTTTGTTTCCAAGTCCTAAATGGAGTTGAATCACATGCAGTTTCTGGTCCTAGGAGCAAGAGTTGTTTTCTGGTAAGGAAAGTCACTATTGTGCTCCCATTGACATACACAGTGCAAATAGCACTCGTGTCTGCTTCCAACAAGTAAAGTGTATTGGACTGAAGACGAGCTAATGTTCTTGTCAGTTTCCTAAGCAGAGCTGAACTAGATGTGGCCCGTGTGTGTAGGAAGCACAGTTCTTTTGTTCTGAGCAAGCTCACTGTTCTGGCCCTATAGGAAACACAGTAGAGAAGAAGAGTGCTCTTTTCTCAAAAGCAGAGTGTGTTTCTTGAAAGGCGAGCTAGCGATTGTTTCCCTGTCCTAAATGAAGTTGAGTCACATGCAGTTTTTGGTCCTACGAGCAAGAGTTGTTTTCTGGTAAGGAAAGTCACTATTGCGCTCCCATTGCCATACACTGTGCAAATAGCACTGGCTTCTGTTCCCCACAAATACTGTGTATTGGACGGAAGAGGAGCTACTGTTCTTGTCAGTTTCCTAAGCAGAGTTGAACTAGATATGGCACGTGTGTGTAGGAAGCACAGTTCTTTTGTTCTGAGCAAGCTCACTGTTCTGGGCCTATAGGAAACACAGTAGAGTAGAAGAGTGCTCTTTTCTCAAAAGCAGAGTGTTATTCTTGTAAGGTTAGCTAGCGTTTGTTTCCCAGTCCTAAATGGAGTTGTATCCCATGCAGTTTCTGGTCCTATGAGCAAGAGTTGTTTTCTGGTAAGAAGAGTCACTATTGCGTTCCCATTGCCATACACAGTGCAAATAGCACTCACGTCTGTTCCCAGCAAGTACAGTGTATTGGACTGAAGAGAAGCCACTGTTCTTGTCAGTTTCCTAAGCAGAGTTGAACTAGATATGGCCCGTGTGTGTAGGAAGCACAGTTCTTTTGTTCTGAGCAAGCTCACTGTTCGGACCATATGGAGACACAGTAGAGTAGAAGAGTGCTCTTTTCTCAAAAGCAGAGTGTGTTTCTTGTAAGGCGAGCTAGTGTTTGTTTCCCAGTCAGAAAAGGAGTTGAACCCCATACAGTTTCTGGTCCTACGAACAAGAGTTGTTTTCTGGTAAGGAAAGTCACTATTGCGCTCCCATTGCCTTACATAGTGCAAATAGCACTGGCGTCTGTTCCCTGCAAGTACAGTGTATTGGACTGAAGAGGAGCTACTGCTCTTCTCAGTTTCCTAAGGAGAGTTGTACTAGATATGGCCCATGTGTGTAGGAATCACAGTTCTTTTGTTCTGAGCAAGCTCACTGTTTGGACCCCATAGGAAACCCAGTAGAGTAGATGAGTGCTTTTTTCTCAAAAGCAGAGTGTGTTTCTTGTAAGCCGAGCTAGCGTTTGTCTCCCAGTCCTAAATGGAGTTGAATCACATGCAGTTTCGGGTCCTTCGCGCAAGAGTTGTTTTCTGGTAAGAAGAGTCACTATTGCGCTCACATTGCCATACACAGTACAAATAGCCCCTGCGTCTGTTCGCAGCAAGTACGGTGTATTGGACTGAACAGGAGCTACTGTTCTTGTCAGTTTCATAAGTAGAGTTGAACTAGATATGACCCGTGTGTAGGAAGCACAGTTCTTTTGTTCTGAGCAAGCTCACTGTTCGGACCATATGGAAACACAGTAGAGTAGAAGAGTGCTCTTTTCTCAAAAGCAGAGTGTGTTTCTTGTAAGGTGAGCTAGTGTTTGTTTCCCAGTCAGAAATGGAGTTGAATCCCATGCAGTTTCTGGTCCTATGAGCAAGAGTTTTTTTCTGTAAAGAAGAGTCACTATTGCGCTCCCTTTGCCATACATAGTGCAAATAGCATTTGCGTCTGTTTCGAGCAAGTACAGTGTATGGACTGAAGAGGAGCTACTGCTCTTGTCAGTTTCCTAAGCAGAGTTGAACTAGATATGGCCCGTGTGTGTAGGAAGCACAGTTCTTTTGTTCTGAGCAAGCTCACTGTTCGGACCATATGGAAACACAGTAGAGTAGAAGAGTGCTCTTTTCTCAAAAACAGAGTGTGTTTCTTGTAAGTCGAGCTAGTGTTTGTTTCCCAGTCAGAAATGGAGTTGAACCCCATGCAGTTTCTGGTCCTACGAGCAAGAGTTTTTTTCTGTTAAGAAGAGTCACTATTGTGCTCCGATTGCCATACACAGTACAAATAGCACTCGCATCTGTTCCCGGCAAGTACAGTGTATTGAACAGAAAAGGAGCTACTGTTCTTTCAGTTTCCTAAGCAGAGTTGAACTAGATATGGCTCGTGTGTGTAGGAAGCACAGTTCTTTTATCTGAGCAAGCTCACTGTACTGGCCATATAGGAAATACAGTAGAGAAGAAGAGTGCTATTTTCTCAAGAGCAGAGTGTGTTTCTTGTAAGGCGAGCTAGCGTTTGTTTCCCAGTCCTAAATGGAGTTGATTTCCATGCAGTTTCTGGTCCTATGAGCAAGAATTGTTTTCTGGTAAGAAGAGTCACTATTGCGCTCCCATTGCCATTCACAGGGCAAATAGCACTGGCGTCTGTTCCCAGCTTGTACAGTGTATTGGACTGAAGAGGAGCTAATGTTCTTGTCAGTTTCCTAAGCAGAGTTGAACTAGATATGGCCCTTTTGTGTAGGAAGCACAGTTCTTTTGTTCTGAGCAAGCTCACAAACTAGTGTTTGTTTCCCAGTCAGAAAAGTAGTTCAATCCCATGCAGTTTCTGGTCCTACGAGCAAGAGTTGTTTTCTGGTAAGGAAAGTCACTATTGTGATCAAAATACCATACACAGAGCAAATCGCACTCGTGTCTGTTGCCAGGAAGTACAGTGCAATGGACTGAAGAGGAGCTACTTTTCTTGTCAGTTTCCTAAGCAGAGTTGAACTAGATATGGCCCGTGTGTGTAGGAAGCACAGTTCTCTTGTTCTGAGCAAGCTCACTGTACTGGCCCTATAGGAAACACAGTAGAGAAGAAGAGTGCTCTTTTCTCAAAAGCATAGTGTGTTTCTTGTAAGGTGAGCTAGCGTTTGTTTCCCAGTCCTAAATGAAGTTGAGTCACATGCAGTTTTTTGTCCTACGAGCAAGAGTTGTTTTCTGGTAAGGAAAGTCACTATTGCGCTCCCATTGCCATACATAGTGCAAATAGCACTGGCGTCTGTTCTCAGCATTTACAGTGTATTGGACTTTAGAGGATCTACTGTTCTTGTCAGTTTCCTAGGCAGAATGAACTAGATATGGCCCGTGTGTGTAGGAAGCACAGTTCTTTTGTTCTGAGCAAGCTCACTGTTCTGGGCCAATAGGAAACACAGTAGAGTAGAAGAGTGCTCTTTTCTTAAAAGCAGAGTGTGTTTCTTGTATGGCGAGCTAGCGTTTGTTTCCCAGTCCTAAATGGAGTTGAATCCCATGCAGTTTCTGGTCCTATGAGCAAGAGTTGTTTTCTGGTAAGAAGAGTCACTATTGCGTTCCAATTGCCATACACAGTGCAAACAGCACTCGCGTCACTTCGCAGCAAGTACAGTGTGTTGGACTGAAGTGGGGCCACTGTTCTTGTCAGTTTCCTAAGCACAGTTGAACTAGATATGGCCCGTATGTAGGAAGCACAGTTCTTTTGTTCTGAGCAAGCTTACTGTTGGGAATATATGGAAACACAATAGAGTAGAAGAGTGCTCTTTTCTCAAAAGCAGAGTGTGTTCTTGTAAGGCGAGCTAGTGTGTGTTTCCCAGTCCGAAATGGAGTTGAATCCCATGCAGTTTCTGGTCCTACGAGCAAGAGTTGTTTTCTGGTAAAAAGAGTCACTATTGCACTTCCATTGTCATGAACAGGGAAAATAGAACTGGCGACTGTTCCCAGCATGTACATTGTATTGGACTGAAGAGGATCTACTGTTCTTGTCAGTTTCCTAAGCAGAATTGAACTAGATATGGCCCGTGTGTGTAGGAAGCACAGTTCTTTTATTCTGAGCAAGCTCACTGTTCTGGGCCTATAGGAAACACAGTAGAGTAGAAGAGAGCTCTTTTCTCAGAGAAAATTGTGTTTCTTGTAAGGCGAGCTAGCATTTGTTTCCCAGTCCTAAATGGAGTTGAATCCCATGCAGTTTCTGGTCCTACGAGCAAGAGTTGTTTTCTTGTAAGAAGAGTCACTATTGCGTTCCCATTGCCATACACAGTGCAAATAGCACTCGTGTCTGCTTCCAACAAGTACAGTGTATTGGACTGACGAGGAGCTAATGTTCTTGTCAGTTTCCTAAACAGAGTTGAACCAGATATGTCCCGTGTCTGTAGGAAGCACAGTTCTTTTGTTCGGAGCAAGCTCTCTGTTCGGACCCCATAGGAAACACAGTTGAGTAGAAGAGTGCTCTTTTCTCAAAAGCAGAGTGTGTTTCTTGAAAGGTGAGCTAGCGTTTGTTTCCCAGTCAGAAAAGGAGTTCAATCCCATGCAGTTTCTGGTCCTACGAGCAAGAGTTGTTTTCTGGTGAGGAAAGTCACTATTGTGATCCCATTACCATACACAGAGCAAATAGTACTCGTGTCTGTTCCCAGGAAGTACAGTGCAATGTACTGAAGCGGAGCTACTGTTCTTGTCAGTTTCCTAAGCAGAGTTGAACTATATATGGCCCCTGTGTGTAGGAAGCACAGTTCTTTTGTTCTGAGCAAGCTCACTGTTCGGACCCCATAGGAAACCCAGTAGAGTAGAAGAGTGCTCTTTTCTCAAAAGCAGAGTGTGTTTCTTGTAAGGCGAGCTAGTGTTTGTTTCCCAGTCCGAAATGGAGTTGAATCACATGCAGTTTCTGGTCCTACGCGCAAGAGTTTTTCTGGTAAGGAAAGTCACTATTGTGCTCCCATTGCCCTATATAGTGCAAATAGCATTCGCATCTGTTTCAGGCAAGTACAGTGTATTGGACTGAAGAGGAGCTACTGCTCTTGTCAGTTTCCTAAGCAGAGTTGAACTAGATATGGCCCGTGTGTGTAGGAAACACAGTTCTTTTGTTCTGAGCAAGCTCACTGTTCGGACCATATGGAAACACAGTAGTGTAGAAGAGTGCTCTTTTCTCAAAAGCAGAGTGTGTTTCTTGTAAGGCGAGCTAGTGTTTGTTTCCCAGTCCTAAATGGAGTTGAACCCCATGCAGTTTCTGGTCCTACGAGCAAGAGTTTTTTTTGTTAAGAAGAGTCACTATTGTGCTCCCTTTGCCATACACAGTACAAATAGCACTCGCGTCTGTTCCCAGCAAATACATTGTATTGGACAGAACAGGAGCTACTGTTCTTGTCAGTTTCCTAAGCAGAGTTGAACTAGATATGGCCCGTGTGTGTAGGAAGCACAGTTCTCTTGTTCTGAGCATGCTCACTGTACTGGCCCTATAGGAAACACAGTAGAGAAGAAGAGTGCTCTTTTCTCAAAAGCAGAGTGTGTTTCTTGTAAGGTGAGCTAGCGTTTGTTTCCCAGTCCTAAATGAAGTTGAGTCACATGCAGTTTTTGGTCCTACGAGCAAGAGTTGTTTTCTGGTAAGGAAAGTCACTATTGTGCTCCCATTGCCATACACAGTGCAAATACCACTCGCATCTGTTCCCTGCAAGTACAGTGTATTGGACTGAAGAGGAGCCACTGTTCTTGTCAGTTTCCTAGACAGAGTTGAACTAGATATGGCCCGTGTGTGTACGAAGCACAGTTCTTTTGTTCTGAGCAAGCTCACTGTTCTGGCCCTATAGGAAACACAGTAGAGTAGAAGAGTGCTCTTTTCTCAAAAGTAGAGTGTGTTTCTTGTAAGGTGAGCTAGCATTTGTTTCCCAGTCCTAAATGGAGTTGAATCTCATGCAGTTTCTATTCCTACGAGCAAGAGTTGTTTTCTGGTAAGAAGAGTCACTATTGCGCTCCCATTGCCATACACAGTGCAAATAAAACTGGCGGCTGTTCGCAGCAAGTACAGTGTATTGGACTGAAGAGGAGCTACTGTTCTTGTCAGTTTACTAAGCAGAGTTGAACTAGATATGGCCTGTGTGTAGGAAGCACAGTTCTTTTGTTCTGAGCAAGCTCACTGTTCGGACTATATGGAAACACAATAGAGTAGAAGAGTGCTCTTTTCTCAAAAGCAGACTGTGTTCTTGTAAGGCAAGCTAGTGTTTGTTTCCCAGTCCGAAATGGAGTTGAATCCCATGCAGTTTCTGGTCCTACGAGCAAGAGTTTTTTTCTGTTAAGAAGAGTCACTATTGCGCTCCAATTGTCATAAACAGGGCAAATAGCACTGGCGTCTGTTCCCAGCATGTACAGTGTATTGGACTGAAGAGGATCTACTGTTCTTGTCAGTTTCCTAAGCAGAATGGAACTAGATATGGCCCGTGTGTGTAGGAAGCACAGGTCTTTTGTTCTGAGCAAGCTCACTGTTCAGACCATATGGAAACACAGTAGAGTAGAAGAGTGCTCTTTTCTCAAAAGCAGAGTGTGTTTCTTTTAAGGCGAGCTAGTGTTTGTTTTCCAGTCAGAAATGGAGTTGAATCCCATGCATTTTCTGGTCCTACGAGCAAGAGTTGTTTTCTGTTAAGAAGAGTCACTATTGCACTCCCATTGTCATGAACAGGGCAAATAGCACTGGCGACTGTTCCCAGCATGTACAATGTATTGGACTGAAGAGGAGCTAATGTTCTTGTCAGTTTCCTAAGCAGAGTTGAACTAGATATGGCCCTTTTGTGTAGGAAGCACAGTTCTTTTGTTCTGAGCAAGCTCACTTTTCGGACCATATGGAAACACAGCAGAGTAGAAGAGTGCTCTTTTCTCAAAAGCAGAGTGTGTTTCTTGTAAGGCGAGCTAGTGTTTGTTTCCCAGTCAGAAATGGAGTTGAATCCCATGCAGTTTCTGGTCCTATGAGCAAGAGTTGTTTTCTGTTAAGCAGATTCACTATTGTGCTCCCATTGTCATAAACAGGGCAAAGAGCCCTGGCGTCTGTTCCCTGCATGTACAGCGTATTGGACTGAAGAGTATCTACTGTTCTTGTCAGTTTCCTAAGCAGAATGGAACTAGATATGGCCCCGTGTGTAGGAAGCACACTTCTTTTGTTCTGAGCAAGCTCACTGTTCGGACCCCATAGGAAACCCAGTAGAGTAGAAGAGTGCTCTTTTCTCAAAAGCAGAGTGTGTTTCTTGTAAGGCGAGCTAGTGTTTGTTTCCCAGTCAGAAATGGAGTTGAATCCCATGCAGTTTCTGGTCCTACGAGCAAGAGTTGTTTTCTGTTAAGAAGAGTCACTATTGCGCTCCATTGTGATACACAGGGCAAATAACACTAGCGTCTGTTCCCAGCATGTACAGTGTATTGGACTGAAGAGGATCTACTGTTCTTGTCATTTTCCTAAGCAGAATGGAACTAGACATGGCCCTGTGTGTAGGAAGCACAGTTCTTTTGTTCTGAGCAAGCTCACTGTTCTGGCCCTATAGGTAACACAGTAGAGTAGAAGAGAGCTCTTTTCTCAGAGCAGAGTGTGTTTCTTGTAAGGCGAGCTTGCATTTGTTTCCCAGTCCTAAATGGAGTTGAATCCCATGCAGTTTTTGGTCCTACGAGCAAGAGTTGTTTTCTGGTAAGGAAAGTCACTATTGTGCTCCCATTGACATACACAGTGCAAATACCACTCGCGTCTGTTCCCTGCAAGTACAGTGTATTGGACGGAAGAGGAGCTACTGCTCTTGTCAGTTTCCTAAGGAGAGGTGTACTAGATATGGCCCGTGTGTGTAGGAAGCACAGTTCTTTTGTTCTGAGCAAGCTCACTGTTCGGACCCAATAGGAAACACAGTAGAGTAGAAGAGGGCCCTTTTCTCAAAAGTAGAGTGTGTTTCTTGTAAGGCGAGCTAGTGTTTGTTTCCCAGTCCTAAATGGAGTTGATTCACATGCAGTTTCTGGTCCTATGATAAAGAGTTGTTTTCTGGTAAGAAGAGTCACTATTGCGCTCCCATTGTCATACACAGGGCAAATAGCACTGGCGTCTGTTCTGAGCATGTACAGTGTATTGGACTGAAGAGGATCCTCTGTTCTTGTCAGTTTCCTAAGCAGAATGGAACTAGATATGGCCCTGTGTGTAGGAAGCACAGTTCTTTTGTTCTGAGCAAGCTCACTGTTAGAACCATATGGAAACACAGTAGAGTAGAAGAGTGCTCTTTTCTCAAAAGCAGAGTGTGTTTCTTGTAAGGCGAGCTAGTGTTTGTTTCCCAGTCAGAAATGGAGTTGAATCCCATGCAGTTTCTGGTCCTACGAGCAAGAGTTGTTTTCTGTTAAGAAGAGTCACTATTGCGCTCCCATTGTGATACACAGGGCAAATAACACTGGCGTCTGTTCCCAGCATGTACAGTGTATTGGACTGAAGAGGATCTACTGTTCTTGTCAGTTTCCTAAGCAGAATGGAACTAGACATGGCCCTGTGTGTAGGAAGCACAGTTCTTTTGTTCTGAGCAAGCTCACTGTTCTGGCCCTATAGGTAACACAGTAGAGTAGAAGAGTGCATTTTCCTCATAAGCAGAGAGTGTTTCTTGTAAGGCGAGCTAGCGTTTGTTTCCAAGTCCTAAATGGAGTTGAATCACATGCAGTTTCTGGTCCTAGGAGCAAGAGTTGTTTTCTAATAAGGAAAGTCACTATTGCACTCCCATTGACATACACAGTACAAATAGCACTCGTGTCTGCTTCCAACAAGTGAAGTGTATTGGACTGAAGAGGAGCTAATGTTCTTGTCAGTTTCCTAAGCAGAGTTGAACTAGATATGGCCCGTGTGTGTAGGAAACACAGTTTGTTTGTTCTGAGCAAGCTCACTGTTCAGACCCCATAGGAAACACATTAGAGTAGATGAGTGCTCTTTTCTCAAAAGCAGATTGTGTTTGTTGTAAGGCGAATTACGTTTGTTTCCCAGTCAAAAATGGAGTTGAATCCCATGCAGTTTCTGGTCCTACGAGCAAGAGTTGTTTTCTGGTAAGAAGAGTCACTATGCGCTCCCATTGTCATACACAGGGCAAATGGCACTGGCGTCTGTTCCCAGCATGTACAGTGTATTGGATTTTAGAGGATCTACTCTTCTTGTCAGTTTCCTAAGCAGAATTGAACTAGATATGGCCCGTGTGTGTAGGAAGCACAGTTCTTTTGTTCTGAGCAAGCTCTATGTTCTGGGTCTATAGGAAACACAGTAGAGTACAAGAGTGCTCTTCTCTCAAAAGTAGAGTGTTTTTCTTGTAAGGCGAGCTAGCATTTGTTTCCCAGTCCTAAATGGAGTTGAATCTCATGCAGTTTCTATTCCTACAAGCAAGAGTTGTTTTCTGGTAAGAAGAGTCACTATAGCGCTCCCATTGCCATACACAGTGCAAATAGCACTGGCGGCTGTTCGCAGCAAGTACAGTGTATTGGACTGAAGAGAAGCCACTGTTCTTGTCAGTTTCCTAAGCAGAGTTGAACTAGATAGGGCCCGTGTGTGTAGGAAGCACAGTTCTTTTGTTCTGAGCAAGCCCACTGTTCGGACCCCATAGGAAACACATTAGAGTAGAAGAGTGCTCTTTTCTCAAAAGTAAATTGTGTTTCTTGTAATGCGAACTAGCGTTTGTTTTCCAGTCCTCAATGGAGTTGAATCCCATGCAGTTTCTGGTCCTACGAGCAAGAGTTGTTTTCTGGTAAGAAGAGTCACTATTGGGCTCCCATTGTCATACACAGGGCAAATAGCACTGGCGTCTGTTCCCAGCATGTACAGTGTATTGGACTGAAGAGGATCTACTGTTCTTGTCAATTTCCTAAGCAGAATGGAACTAGATATGGCTCTGAGTGTAGGAAGCACAGTTCTTTTGTTCTGAGCAAGCTCACTGTTAGGACCATATGGAAATACAGTAGAGTAGAAGAGTGCTCTTTTCTCCAAAGCAGAGTGTGTTTCTTGTAACGCAAGCTAGTGTTTGTTTCCCAGTCAGAAATGGAGTTGAATCCCATGCAGTTTCTGGTCCTACGAGCAAGAGTTTTTTTCTGTTAAGAAGAGTCACTATTGTGCTCCATTGTGATACACAGGGCAAATAACACTGGCGTCTGTTCCCAGCATGTACAGTGTATTGGACTGAAGAGGATCTACTGTTCTTGTCAGTTGCCTAAGCAGAATGGAACTAGACATGACCCTGTGTGTAGGAAGCACAGTTCTTTTGTTCTGAGCAAGCTCACTGTTCTGGCCCTATAGGTAACACAGTAGAGTAGAAGAGAGCTCTTTTCTCAGATCAGAGTGTGTTTCTTGTAAGGCGAGCTAGCATTTGTTTCCCAGTCCTAAATGGAGTTGAATCCCATGCAGTTTCTGGTCCTATGAGCAAGAGTTGTTTTCTGGTAAGAAGAGTCACTATTGCGTTCCCATTGCCATACACAGTGTAAATAGCACTCGTGTCTGCTTCCAACAAGTACAGCGTATTGGACTGACGAGGAGCTAATGTTCTTGTCAGTTTCCTAAGCAGAGTTGAACCAGATATGGCCCGTGTGTGTAGGAAGCACAGTTCTTTTGTTCGGAGCAAGCTCTCTGTTCGGACCCCATAGGAAACACAGTTGAGTAGAATAGTGCTCTTTTCTCAAAAGCAGAGTTTGTTTCTTGTAAGGCGAGCTAGTGTTTGTTTCCCAGTCAGAAAAGGAGTTGAATCCCATGCAGTTTCTGGTCCTACGAGCAAGAGTTGTTTTCTGGTGAGGAAAGTCACTATTGTGTTCCCATTACCATACACAGAGCAAATAGCACTCGTGTCTGTTCCCAGGAAGTACAGTGCAATGGACTGAAGAGGATCTACTGTTCTTGTCAGTTTCCTAAGCAGAGTTGAACTATATATGGCCCCTGTGTGTAGGAAGCACAGTTCTTTTGTTCTGAGCAAGCTCACTGTTCGGACTATATGGAAACACAATAGAGTAGAAGAGTGCTCTTTTCTCAAAAGCAGAGTGTGTTCTTTTAAGGCGAGATAGTGTTTGTTTCCCAGTCCAAAATGGAGTTGAATCCAATGCAGTTTTTGGTCCTACGAGCAAGAGTTGTTTTCTGGTAAGAAGAGTCACTATTGCACTCCCATTGTCATGAACAGGGCAAATAGCACTGGCGACTGTTCCCAGCACGTACATTGTATTGGACTGAAGAGGATCTACTGTTCTTGTCAGTTTCCTAAACAGAGTTGAACCAGATATGTCCCGTGTGTGTAGGAAGCACAGTTCTTTTGTTCGGACCAAGCTCTCTGTTCAGACCCCATAGGAAACACAGTTGAGTAGAAGAGTGCTCTTTTCTCAAAAGCAGAGTGTGTTTCTTGTAAGGGGAGCTAGTGTTTGTTTCCCAGTCAGAAAAGGAGTTCAATCCCATGCAGTTGCTGGTCCTACGAGCAAGAGTTGTTTTCTGGTGAGGAAAGTCACTATTGTGATCCCATTACCATACACAGAGCAATAGCACTCGTGTCTGTTCCCAGGAAGTACAGTGCAATGGACTGAAGAGGAGCTACTGTTCTTGTCAGTTTCCTAAGCAGAGTTGAACTATATATGGCCACTGTGTGTAGGAAGCACAGTTCTTTTGTTCTGAGCAAGCTCACTGTTCGGACCCCATAGGAAACCCAGTAGAGTAGAAGAGTGCTCTTTTCTCAAAAGCAGAGTGTGTTTCTTATAAGGCCAGCTAGCGTTTGTTTCCCAGTCCGAAATGGAGTTGAATCACATGCAGTTTCTGGTCCTACGCGCAAGAGTTTTTCTGGTAAGGAAAGTCACTATTGTGCTCCCATTGCCATATATAGTGCAAATTGCATTCGCGTCTGTTTCAGGCAAGTACAGTGTATTGGACTGAAGAGGAGCTACTGCTCTTGTCAGTTTCCTAAGCAGAGTTTAACTAGATATGGCCCGTGTGTGTAGGAAGCACAGTTCTTTTTTTCTGAGCAAGCTCACTCTTCGGACCATATGGAAACACAGTAGTGTAGAAGAGTGCTCTTTTCTCAAAAGCAGAGTGTGTTTCTTATAAGGCGAGCTAGTGTTTGTTTCCCAGTCAGAAATGGAGTTGAACCCCATGCAGTTTCTGGTCCTAAGAGCAAGAGTTTTTTTTGTTAAGAAGAGTCACTATTGTGCTCCCTTTGCCATACACAGTACAAATAGCACTCGCGTCTGTTCCCAGCAAGTACATTGTATTGGACAGAACAGGAGCTACTGTTCTTGTCAGTTTCCTAAGCAGAGTTGAACTAGATATGGCCCGTGTGTGTAGGAAGCACAGTTCTCTTGTTCTGAGCATGCTCACTGTACTGGCCCTATAGGAAACACAGTAGAGAAGAAGAGTGCTCTTTTCTCAAAAGCAGAGTGTGTTTCTTGTAAGGTGAGCTATCGTTTGTTTCCCAGTCCTAAATGAAGTTGAGTCACATGCAGTTTTTGGTCCTACGAGCAAGAGTTGTTTTCTGGTAAGGAAAGTCACTATTGTGCTCCCATTGCCATACACAGTGCAAATACCACTCGCGTCTGTTCCCTGCAAGTACAGTGTATTGGACTGAAGAGGAGCTACTGCTCATGTCAGTTTCCTAAGGAGAGGTGTACTAGATATGGTCCGTGTGTGTAGGAAGCACAGTTCTTTTGTTCTGAGCAAGCTCACTGTTCGGACCCAATAGGAAACACAGTAGAGTAGAAGACTGCCCTTTTCTCAAAAGCAGAGTGTGTTTCTTGTAAGGCGAGCTAGCGTTTGTTTCCCAGTCCTAAACGGAGTTGATTCACATGCAGTTTCTGGTCCTATGATAAAGAGTTGTTCTCTGGTAAGAAGAGTCACTATTGCGCTCCCATTTTCATACACAGGGCAAATAGCACTGGCGCCTGTTCCCAGCATGTACAGTGTATTGGACTTTAGAGGATCTACTGTTCTTGTCAGTTTCCTAAGCAGAATTGAACTAGATATGGCCCGTGTGTGTAGGAAGCACAGTTCTTTTGTTCTGAGCAAGCTCACTGTTCTCGGCCAATAGAAAACACAGTAGAGTAGAAGAGTGCTCTTTTTTCAAAAGCACAGTGTGTTTCTTGTATGGCGAGCTAGCGTTTGTTTCCCAGTCCTAAATGGAGTTGATTCCATGCAGTTTCTGGTCCTACGAGCAAGAGTTGTTTTCTTGTAAGAAGAGTCACTATTGCATTCCCATTGCCATACACAGTGCAAATAACACTCAAGTCTGTTCCCAGCAAGTACAGTGTATTGGACTGAAGAGGAGCTACTGTTCTTGTCAGTTTCCTAAGCAGAGTTGAACTAGATATGGCCCGTGTGTAGGAAGCACAGTTCTTTTGTTCTGAGCAAGCTCACTGTACTGGACCTATAGGAAACACAGTAGAGAAGAAGAGTGCTCTTTTCTCAAAAACAGAGTGTGTTTCTTGTAAGGCGAGCTAGCGTTTGTTTCCCAGTCCTAAATGGAGTTGAATCACATGCAGTTTCTGGTCCTATGAGCAAGAGTTGTTTTCTGTTAAGAAGAGTCACTATTGCGCTCCCATTGTGATACACAGGGCAAATAACACTGGCGTCTGTTCCCAGCATGTACAGTGTATTGGACTAAAGAGGATCTACTGTTCTTGTCAGTTTCCTAAGCAGAATGGAACTAGACATGGCCCTGTGTGTAGGAAGCACAGTTCTTTTGTTCTGAGCAAGCTCACTGTTCTGGGCCTATAGGAAACACAGTAGAGTACAAGAGTGCTCTTCTCTCAAAAGTAGAGTGTGTTTCTTGTAAGGCGAGCTAGCATTTCTTTCCCAGTCCTAAATGGAGTTGAATCTCATGCAGTTTCTATTCCTACGAGCAAGAGTAGTTTTCTGGTAAGAAGAGTCACTATAGCGCTCCCATTGCCATACACAGTGCAAATAGCACTGGCGGCTGTTCGCAGCAAGTACAGTGTATTGGACTGAAGAGAAGCCACTGTTCTTGTCAGTTTCCTAATCAGAGTTGAACTAGATATGGCCCGTGTGTGTAGGAAGCACAGTTCTTTTGTTATGAGCAAGCTCCCTGTTCGGACCCCATAGGAAACACATTAGAGTAGAAGAGTCCTTTTTTCTCAAAAGTAAATTGTGTTTCTTGTAATGCGAACTAGCGTTTGTTTTCCAGTCCTCAATGGAGTTGAATCCCATGCAGTTTCTGGTCCTACGAGCAAGAGTTGTTTTCTGGTAAGAAGAGTCACTATTGGGCTCCCATTGTCATACACAGGGCAAATAGCACTGGCGTCTGTTCCCAGCATGTACAGTGTATTGGACTGAAGAGGATCTACTGTTCTTGTCAGTTTATTAAGCAGAATGGAACTAGATATGGCTCTGAGTGTAGGAAGCACAGTTCTTTTGTTCTGAGCAAGCTCACTGTTAGCACCATATGGAAACACAGTAGAGTAGAAGAG
This sequence comes from Peromyscus eremicus, assembly GCF_949786415.1. Lineage (NCBI taxonomy): Eukaryota > Metazoa > Chordata > Mammalia > Rodentia > Cricetidae > Peromyscus > Peromyscus eremicus. Next base: position 13,235 of record NW_026735483.1, on the reverse strand, counting down.
TGCTCTTTTCTCAAAAGCAGAGTGTGTTTCTTGTAAGGCGAGCTAGTGTTTGTTTCCCAGTCAGAAATGGAGTTGAATCACATGCAGTTTCTTGTTCTATGAGCAAGAGTTTTTTTCTGTTAAGAAGAGTCACTATTGCGCTCCATTGTGATACACAGGGCAAGTAACACTGGCGTCTGTTCCCAGCATGTACAGTGTATTGGACTGAAGAGGATCTACTGTTCTTGTCAGTTTCCTAAGCAGAATGGAACTAGACATGGCCCTGTGTGTAGGAAGCACAGTTCTTTTGTTCTGAGCAAGCTCACTGTTCTGGCCCTATAGGTAACACAGTAGAGTAGAAGAGTGCTCTTTTCTCATAAGCAGAGTATGTTTCTTTAAGGCGAGCTAGCATTTGTTTCCAAGTCCTAAATAGAGTTGAATCACATACAGTTTCTGGTCCTAGGAGCAAGAGTTGTTTTCTGGTAATGAAAGTCACTATTGCGCTCCCATTGACATACACAGTGCAAATAGCACTCGTGTCTGCTTCCAAAAAGTGGAGTGTATTGGACTGAAGAGGAGCTAATGTTCTTGTCAGTTTCCTAAGCAGAGTTGAACTAGATATGGCCCGTGTGTGTAGGAAGCACAGTTCTTTTGTTCTGAGCAAGCTCACTGTTCAGACCCCATAGGAAACACATTAGAGTAGAAGAGTGCTCTTTTCTCAAAAGCAGATTGTGTTTCTTGAAAGGCGAATTAGCGTTTGTTTCCCTGTCCGAAATAGAGTTGAATCCCATGCAGTTTCTGGTCCTACGAGCAAGAGTTGTTTTCTGGTAAGAAGAGTCACTATGCGCTCCCATTGTCATACACAGGGCAAATGGCACTGGCGTCTGTTCCCAGCATGTACAGTGTATTGGACTGAAGAGGATCTACTGTTCTTGTCAGTTTCCTTAGCAGAATGGAACTAGATATGGCCCTGTGTGTAGGAAGCACAGTTCTTTTGTTCTGAGCAAGCTCACTGTTCGGACCATATGGAAACACAGTAGAGTAGAAGAGGGCTCTTTTCTCAAAAGCAGAGTGTGTTCTTGTAAGGCGAGCTAGTGTTTGTTTCCCAGTCAAAAATGGAGTTGAATCCCACGCAGTTTCTGGTCCTACGAGCAAGAGTTGTTTTCTGGTAAGAAGAGTCACTATTGCACTCCCACTGTCATGAACAGGGCAAATAGCACTGGCGACTGTTCCCAGCATGCACATTGTATTGGACTGAAGAGGAGCTACTGTTCTTGTCAGTTTTCTAAGCTGAATTGAACTAGATATGACCCGTGTGTGTAAGAAGCACAGTTCTTTTGTTCTGAGCAAGCTCACTGTTCTGGCCCTATAGGAAACACAGTAGAGTTTAAGAGTGCTCTTTTCTCAAAAGCAGAGTGTGTTTCTTGTAAGGCAAGCTAGCATTTGTTTCCCAGGCCTAAATGGAGTTGAATCACATGCAGTTTCTATTCCTACGAGCAAGAGTTGTTTTCTGGTAAGAAGAGTCACTATTGCACTCCCACTGTCATGAACAGGGCAAATAGCACTAGCGTCTGTTCCCAGCAAGTACAGTGTATTGGTCTGAAGAGGAGCCACTGTTCTTGTCAGTTTCCTAAGCAGAGTTGAACTAGATATGGCCCGTGTGTGTAGGAAGCACAGTTCTTTTGTTCTGAGCAAGCTCACTGTTCGGACTATATGGAAACACAGTAGAGTAGAAGAGTGCTCTTTTCTCAAAAGCAGAGTGTGTTTCTTGTAAGGCGAGCTAGTGTTTGTTTCCCAGTCAGAAATGGAGTTGAACCCCATGCAGTTTCTGGTCCTAAGAGCAAGAGTTTTTTTTTGTTAAGAAGAGTCACTATTGTGCTCCCTTTGCCATACACAGTACAAATAGCACTCGCGTCTGTTCCCAGCAAGTACAGTGTATTGGACAGAACAGGAGCTACTGTTCTTGTCAGTTTCCTAAGCAGAGTTGAACTAGATATGGCCCATGTGTGTGGGAAGCACAGTTCTCTTGTTCTGAGCATGCTCACTGTACTGGCCATACAGGAAACACAGTAGAGAAGAAGAGTGCTCTTTTCTCAAAAGCAGAGTGTGTTTCTTGTAAGGTGAGCTAGCGTTTGTTTCCCAGTCCTAAATGAAGTTGAGTCACATGCAGTTTTTGGTCCTACGAGCAAGAGTTGTTTTCTGGTAAGGAAAGTCACTATTGTGCTCCCTTTGCCACACATAGTGCAAATAGCCCTCGCGTCTGTTCCCTGCAAGTACAGTGTATTGGACTGAAGTGGGGCCACTGTTCTTGTCAGTTTCCTAAGCAGAGTTGAACTAGATATGGCCCGTATGTAGGAAGCACAGTTCTTTTGTTCTGAGCAAGCTCACTGTTCGGACTATATGGAAACACAATAGAGTAGAAGAATGCTCTTTTCTCAAAAGCAGAGTGTGTTCTTGTAAGGCGAGATAGTGTTTGTTTCCCAGTCCAAAATGGAGTTGAATCCAAAGCAGTTTCTGGTCCTACGAGCAAGAGTTGTTTTCTGGTAAGAAGAGTCACTATTGCACTCCCATTGTCATGAACAGGGCAAATAGCACTGGCGACTGTTCCCAGCACGTACATTGTATTGGACTGAAGAGGATCTACTGTTCTTGTCAGTTTCCTAAACAGAGTTGAACCAGATATGTCCCGTGTGTGTAGGAAGCACAGTTCTTTTGTTCGGAGCAAGCTCTCTGTTCAGACCCCATAGCAAACACAGTTGAGTAGAAGAGTGCTCTTTTCTCAAAAGCAGAGTGTGTTTCTTGTAAGGGGAGCTAGTGTTTGCTTCCCAGTCAGAAAAGGAGTTCAATCCCATGCAGTTGCTGGTCCTACGAGCAAGAGTTGTTTTCTGGTGAGGTAAGTCACTATTGTGATCCCATTACCATACACAGAGCAATAGCACTCGTGTCTGTTCCCAGGAAGTACAGTGCAATGGACTGAAGAGGAGCTACTGTTCTTGTCAGTTTCCTAAGCAGAGTTGAACTATATATGGCCCCTGTGTGTAGGAAGCACAGTTCTTTTGTTCTGAGCAAGCTCACTGTTCGGACCCCATAGGAAACCCAGTAGAGTAGAAGAGTGCTCTTTTCTCAAAAGCAGAGTGTGTTTCTTATAAGGCGAGCTAGCGTTTGTTTCTCAGTCCGAAATGGAGTTGAATCACATGCAGTTTCTGGTCCTACGGGCAAGAGTTTTTCTGGTAAGGAAAGTCACTATTGTGCTCCCATTGCCATATATAGTGCAAATAGCATTCGCGTCTGTTTCAGGCAAGTACAGTGTATTGGACTGAAGAGGAGCTACTGCTCTTGTCAGTTTCCTAAGCAGAGTTGAACTAGATATGGCCCGTGTGTGTAGGAAGCACAGTTCTTTTGTTCTGAGCAAGCTCACTGTTCGGACCATATGGAAACACAGTAGTGTAGAAGAGTGCTCTTTTCTCAAAAGCAGAGTGTGTTTCTTGTAAGGCGAGCTAGTGTTTGTTTCCCAGTCAGAAATGGAGTTGAACCCCATGCAGTTTCTGGTCCTAAGAGCAAGAGATTTTTTTGTTAAGAAGAGTCACTATTGTGCTCCCTTTGCCATACACAGTACAAATAGCACTCGCGTCTGTTCCCAGCAAGTACATTGTATTGGATAGAACAGGAGCTACTGTTCTTGTCAGTTTCCTAAGCAGAGTTGAACTAGATATGGCCCGTGTGTGTAGGAAGCACAGTTCTCTTGTTCTGAGCATGCTCACTGTACTGGCCCTATAGGAAACACAGTAGAGAAGAAGAGTGCTCTTTTCTCAAAAGCAGAGTGTGTTTCTTGTAAGGTGAGCTATCGTTTGTTTCCCAGTCCTAAATGAAGTTGAGTCACATGCAGTTTTTGGTCCTACGAGCAAGAGTTGTTTTCTGGTAAGGAAAGTCACTATTGTGCTCCCATTGCCATACACAGTGCAAATACCACTCGCATCTGTTCCCTGCAAGTACAGTGTATTGGACTGAAGAGGAGCTACTGCTCTTGTCAGTTTCCTAAGGAGAGGTGTACTAGATATGGTCCGTGTGTGTAGGAAGCACAGTTCTTTTGTTCTGAGCAAGCTCACTGTTCGGACACAATAGGAAACACAGTAGAGTAGAAGAGTGCCCTTTTCTCAAAAGCAGAGTGTGTTTCTTGTAAGGCGAGCTAGCGTTTGTTTCCCAGTCCTAAATGGAGTTGATTCACATGCAGTTTCTGGTCCTATGATAAAGAGTTGTTCTCTTGTAAGAAGAGTCACTATTGCGCTCCCATTTTCATACACAGGGCAAATAGCACTGGCGCCTTTTCCCAGCATGTACAGTGTATTGGACTTTAGAGGATCTACTGTTCTTGTCAGTTTCCTAAGCAGAATTGAACTAGATATGGCCCGTGTGTGTAGGAAGCACAGTTCTTTTGTTCTGAGCAAGCTCACTGTTCTCGGCCAATAGAAAACACAGTAGAGTAGAAGAGTGCTCTTTTTTAAAAGCACAGTGTGTTTCTTGTATGGCGAGCTAGCGTTTGTTTCCCAGTCCTAAATGGAGTTGATTCCATGCAGTTTCTGGTCCTACGAGCAAGAGTTGTTTTCTTGTAAGAAGAGTCACTATTGCATTCCCATTGCCATACACAGTGCAAATAGCACTCAAGTCTGTTCCCAGCAAGTACAGTGTATTGGACTGAAGAGGAGCTACTGTTCTTGTCAGTTTCCTAAGCAGAGTTGAACTAGATATGGCCCGTGTGTAGGAAGCACAGTTCTTTTGTTCTGAGCAAGCTCACTGTACTGGACCTATAGGAAACACAGTAGAGAAGAAGAGTGCTCTTTTCTCAAAAACAGAGTGTGTTTCTTGTAAGGCGAGCTAGCGTTTGTTTCCCAGTCCTAAATGGAGTTGAATCCCATGCAGTTTCTGGTCCTATGAGCAAGAGTTGTTTTCTGGTAAGAAGAGTCACTATAGCGCTCCCATTGCCATACACAGTGCAAATAGCACTCGCGGCTGTTCGCAGCAAGTACAGTGTATTGGACTGAAGAGAAGCCACTGTTCTTGTCAGTTTCCTAATCAGAGTTGAACTAGATATGGCCCGTGTGTGTAGGAAGCACAGTTCTTTTGTTATGAGCAAGCTCACTGTTCGGACCCCATAGGAAACACATTAGAGTAGAAGAGTGCTCTTTTCTCAAAAGTAAATTGTGTTTCTTGTAATGCGAACTAGTGTTTGTTTTCCAGTCCTCAATGGAGTTGAATCCCATGCAGTTTCTGGTCCTACGAGCAAGAGTTGTTTTCTGGTAAGAAGAGTCACTATTGGGCTCCCATTGTCATACACAGGGCAAATAGCACTGGCATCTGTTCCCAGCATGTACAGTGTATTGGACTGAAGAGGATCTACTGTTCTTGTCAGTTTCCTAAGCAGAATGGAACTAGATATGGCTCTGAGTGTAGGAAGCACAGTTCTTTTGTTCTGAGCAAGCTCACTGTTAGGACCATATGGAAACACAGTAGAGTAGAAGAGTGCTCTTTTCTCCAAAGCAGAGTGTGTTTCTTGTAAGGCGAGCTAGTGTTTGTTTCCCAGTCAGAAATGGAGTTGAATCACATGCAGTTTCTTGTCCTATGAGCAAGAGTTTTTTTCTGTTAAGAAGAGTCACTGTTGCGCTCCATTGTGATACACAGGGCAAATAACACTGGCGTCTGTTCCCAGCATGTACAGTGTATTGGACTGAAGAGGATCTACTGTTCTTGTCAGTTTCCTAAGCAGAATGGAACTAGACATGGCCCTGTGTGTAGGAAGCACAGTTCTTTTGTTCTGAGCAAGCTCACTGTTCTGGCCCTATAGGTAACCCAGTAGAGTAGAAGAGTGCTCTTTTCTCATAAGCAGAGTGTGTTTCTTTAAGGCGAGCTAGCATTTGTTTCCAAGTCCTAAATGGAGTTGAATCACATACAGTTTCTGGTCCTAGGAGCAAGAGTTGTTTTCTGGTAAGGAAAGTCACTATTGCGCTCCCATTGACATACACAGTGCAAATAGCACTCGTGTCTGCTTCCAACAAGTGGAGTGTATTGGACTGAAGAAGAGCTAATGTTCTTGTCAGTTTCCTAAGCAGAGTTGAACTAGATATGGCCCGTGTGTGTAGGAAGCACAGTTCTTTTGTTCTGAGCAAGCTCACTGTTCAGACCCCATAGGAAACACATTAGAGTAGAAGAGTGCTCTTTTCTCAAAAGCAGATTGTGTTTCTTGAAAGGCGAATTAGCGTTTGTTTCCCAGTCCGAAATAGAGTTGAATCCCATGCAGTTTCTGGTCCTACGAGCAAGAGTTGTTTTCTGGTAAGAAGAGTCACTATGCGCTCCCATTGTCATACACAGGGCAAATGGCACTGGCGTCTGTTCCCAGCATGTACAGTGTATTGGACTGAAGAGGATCTACTGTTCTTGTCAGTTTCCTAAGCAGAATAGAACTAGATATGGCCCTGTGTGTAGGAAGCACAGTTCTTTTGTTCTGAGCAAGCTCACTGTTCGGACCATATGGAAACACAGTAGAGTAGAAGAGGGCTCTTTTCTCAAAAGCAGAGTGTGTTCTTGTAAGGCGAGCTAGTGTTTGTTTCCCAGTCAAAAATGGAGTTGAATCCCACGCAGTTTCTGGTCCTACGAGCAAGAGTTGTTTTCTGGTAAGAAGAGTCACTATTGCACTCCCACTGTCATGAACAGGGCAAATAGCACTGGCGACTGTTCCCAGCATGCACATTGTATTGGACTGAAGAGGAGCTACTGTTCTTGTCAGTTTTCTAAGCTGAATTGAACTAGATATGACCCGTGTGTGTAGGAAGCACAGTTCTTTTGTTCTGAGCAAGCTCACTGTTCTAGCCCTATAGGAAACACAGTAGAGTTTAAGAGTGCTCTTTTCTCAAAAGCAGAGTATGTTTCTTGTAAGGCAAGCTAGCATTTGTTTCCCAGGCCTAAATGGAGTTGAATCACATGCAGTTTCTATTCCTACGAGCAAGAGTTGTTTTCTGGTAAGAAGAGTCACTATTGCACTCCCACTGTCATGAACAGGGCAAATAGCACTCGCGTCTGTTCCCAGCAAGTACAGTGTATTGGTCTGAAGAGGAGCCACTGTTCTTGTCAGTTTCCTAAGCAGAGTTGAACTAGATATGGCCAATGTGTGTAGGAAGCACAGTTCTTTTGTTCTCAGCAAGCTCACTGTTCTGGCCCTATAGGAAACACAATAGAGTAGAAGAGTGCTCTTTTCTCAAAAGTAGAGTGTGTTTCTTGTAAGGCGAGGTAGCTTTTGTTTCCCAGTCCTAAGTGGAGTTGATTCACATGCAGTTTCTATTCCTACGAGCAAGAGTTGTTTTCTGGTAAGAAGAGACACTATTGCGCTCCCATTGCCATACACAGTGCAAATAGCACTGTCGTGTGTTCCCAGCAAGTACAGTGTATTGGACTGAAGAGGAGCTACTGTTCTTGTCAGTTTCCTAAGCAGAGTTGAACTAGATATGGCGCATGTGTGTATGTAGCACAGTTCTTTTGTTCTGAGCAAGCTCACTGTTCGGACCCCATAGGAAACACATTAGAGTAGAAGAGTGCTCTTTTCTCAAAAGTAGATTGTGTTTCTTGTAATGCGAACTAGCGTTTGTTTTCCAGTCCTCAATGGAGGTCAATCCCATGCAGTTTCTGGTTCTATGTTAAAGAGTTGTTTTCTGGTAAGAAGAGTCACTATTGCGCTCCCATTGTCATACACAGGGCAAATAGCACTGGCATCTGTTCTGAGCATGTACAGTGTATTGGACTGAAGAGGATCCTCTGTTCTTGTCAGTTTCCTAAGCCGAATGGAACTAGATATGGCCCTGTGTGTAGGAAGCACAGTTCTTTTGTTCTGAGCAAGCTCACTGTTAGCACCATATGGAAACACAGTAGAGTAGAAGAGTGCTCTTTTCTCAAAAGCAGAGTGTGTTTCTTGTAAGGCGAGCTAGTGTTTGTTTTCCAGTCAGAAATGGAGTTGAATCCCATGCAGTTTCTGGTCCTACGAGCAAGAGTTGTTTTCTGTTAAGAAGAGTCACTATTGCGCTCCCATTGTGATACACAGGGCATAACACTGGCGTCTGTTCCCAGCATGTACAGTGTATTGGACTGAAGAGGATCTACTGTTCTTGTCAGTTTACTAAGCAGAATGGAACTAGACATGGCCCTGTGTGTAGGAAGCACAGTTCTTTTGTTCTGAGCAAGCTCACTGTTCTGGGCCTATAGGAAACACAGTAGAGTACAAGAGTGCTCTTCTCTCAAAAGTAGAGTGTGTTTCTTGTAAGGCGAGCTAGCATTTGTTTCCCAGTCCTAAATGGAGTTGAATCTCATGCAGTTTCTATTCCTACGAGCAAGAGTTGTTTTCTGGTAAGAAGAGTCACTATAGCGCTCCCATTGCCATACACAGTGCAAATAGCACTGGCGCCTGTTCGCAGCAAGTACAGTGTATTGGACTGAAGAGAAGCCACTGTTCTTGTCAGTTTCCTAATCAGAGTTGAACTAGATATGGCCCGTGTGTGTAGGAAGCACAGTTCTTTTGTTCTGAGCAAGCTACTGTTCGGACCCCCTAGGAAACACATTAGAGTAGAAGAGTGCTCTTTTCTCAAAAGTAAATTGTGTTTCTTGTAATGCGAAATAGCGTTTGTTTTCCAGTCCTCAATGGAGTTGAATCCCATGCAGTTTCTGGTCCTACGAGCAAGAGTTGTTTTCTGGTAAGAAGAGTCACTATTGGGCTCCCATTGTCATACACAGGGCAAATAGCACTGGCGTCTGTTCCCAGCATGTACAGTGTATTGGACTGAAGAGGATCTACTGTTCTTGTCAGTTTCCTAAGCAGAATGGAACTAGATATGGCTCTGTGTGTAGGAAGCACAGTTCTTTTGTTCTGAGCAAGCTCACTGTTAGGACCATATGGAAACACAGTAGAGTAGAAGAGTGCTCTTTTCTCCAAAGCAGAGTGTGTTTCTTGTAAGGCGAGCTAGTGTTTGTTTCCCAGTCAGAAATGGAGTTGAATCACATGCAGTTTCTTGTCCTATGAGCAAGAGTTTTTTCTGTTAAGAAGAGTCACTATTGCGCTCCATTGTGATACACAAGGCAAATAACACTGGCGTCTGTTCCCAGCATGTACAGTGTATTGGACTGAAGAGGATCTACTGTTCTTGTCAGTTTCCTAAGCAGAATGGAACTAGACATGGCCCTGTGTGTAGGAAGCACAGTTCTTTTGTTCTGAGCAAGCTCACTGTTCTGGCCCTATAGGTAACACAGTAGAGTAGAAGAGTGCTCTTTTCTCATAAGCAGAGTGTGTTTCTTTAAGGCGAGCTAGCATTTGTTTCCAAGTCTTAAATGGAGTTGAATCACATACAGTTTCTGGTCCTAGGAGCAAGAGTTGTTTTCTGGTAAGGAAAGTCACTATTGCGCTCCCATTGAAATACACAGTGCAAATAGCACTCGTGTCTGCTTCCAAAAAGTGGAGTGTATTGGACTGAAGAGGAGCTACTGTTCTTGTCAGTTTCCTAAGCAGAGTTGAACTAGATATGGCCCGTGTGTGTAGGAAGCACAGGTCTTTTGTTCTGAGCAAGCTCACTGTTCAGACCCCATAGGAAACACATTAGAGTAGAAGAGTGCTCTTTTCTCAAAAGCAGATTGTGTTTCTTGAAAGGCGAATTAGCGTTTGTTTCCCAGTCCGAAATAGAGTTGAATCCCATGCAGTTTCTGGTCCTACGAGCAAGAGTTGTTTTCTGGTAAGAAGAGTCACTATGCGCTCCCATTGTCATACACAGGGCAAATGGCACTGGCGTCTGTTCCCAGCATGTACAGTGTATTGGACTGAAGAGGATCTACTGTTCTTGTCAGTTTCCTAGAGCAGAATGGAACTAGATATGGCCCGTGTGTTTAGGAAGCACAGTTCTTTTGTTCTGAGCAAGCTCACTGTTCTGGCCCTGTAGGAAACACAGTAGAGAATAAGAGTGCTCTTTTCTCAAAAGCAGAGTGTGTTTCTTGCAAGATGAGCTATCGTTTGTTTCCCAGTCCTAAATGAAGTTGAGTCACATGCAGTTTTTGGTCCTACGACCAAGAGTTGTTTTCTGGTAAGGAAAGTCACTATTGCGCTCCCATTGCCATACATAGTGCATATAGCACTCGCGTCTGTTCACTGCAAGTACAGTGTATTGGACTGAAGAGGAGCTACTGCTCTTGTCAGTTTCCTAAGCAGAGTTGAACTAGATATGGCCTGAGTATGTAGGAAGCACAGTTCTTTTGTTCTGAGCAAGCTCACTGTTCTGGCCCTATAGGAAACACAGTAGAGTAGAAGAGTGCTCTTTTCTCAAAAACAGAGTGTGTTTCTTGTAAGGCGAGCTAGCGTTTGTTTGCCAGTCCTAAATGGAGTTGAATCACATGCAGTTTCTGGTCCTACGAGCAAGAGTTGTTTTCTGGTAAGAAGAGTCACTATTGCGTTCCCATTGCCATACACAGTGCAAATAGCACTCGTGTGTGCTTCCAACAAGTACAGCGTATTGGACTGACGAGGAGCTACTGTTCTTGTCAGTTTCCTAAGCAGAGTTGAACTATATATGGCCCCTGTGTGTAGGAAGCACAGTTCTTTTGTTCTGAGCAAGCTCACTGTTCGGACCCCATAGGAAACCCAGTAGAGTAGAAGAGTGCTCTTTTCTCAAAAGTAGAGTGTGTTTCTTGTAAGGCGAGGTAGCTTTTGTTTCCCAGTCCTAAATGGAGTTGATTCACATGCAGTTTCTATTCCTACGAGCAAGAGTTGTTTTCTGGTAAGAAGAGACACTATTGCGCTCCCATTGCCATACACAGTGCAAATAGCACTGTCGTGTGTTCCCAGCAAGTACAGTGTATTGGACTGAAGAGGAGCTACTGTTCTTGTCAGTTTCCTAAGCAGAGTTGAACATGATATGGCGCATGTGTGTATGTAGCACAGTTCTTTTGTTCTGAGCAAGCTCACTGTTCGGACCCCATAGGAAACACATTAGAGTAGAAGAGTGCTCTTTTCTCAAAAGTAGATTGTGTTTCTTGTAATGCGAACTAGCGTTTGTTTTCCAGTCCTCAATGGAGGTCAATCCCATGCAGTTTCTGGTTCTATGTTAAAGAGTTGTTTTCTGGTAAGAAGAGTCACTATTGCGCTCCCATTGTCATACACAGGGCAAATAGCACTGGCATCTGTTCTGAGCATGTACAGTGTATTGGACTGAAGAGGATCCTCTGTTCTTGTCAGTTTCCTAAGCCGAATGGAACTAGATATGGCCCTGTGTGTAGGAAGCACAGTTCTTTTGTTCTGAGCAAGCTCACTGTTAGCACCATATGGAAACACAGTAGAGTAGAAGAGTGCTCTTTTCTCAAAAGCAGAGGGTGTTTCTTGTAAGGCGAGCTAGTGTTTGTTTCCCAGTCAGAAATGGAGTTGAATCCCATGCAGTTTCTGGTCCTACGAGCAAGAGTTGTTTTCTGTTAAGAAGAGTCACTATTGCGCTCCCATTGTGATACACAGGGCAAATAACACTGGCGTCTGTTCCCAGCATGTACAGTGTATTGGACTGAAGAGGATCTACTGTTCTGGTCAGTTTCCTAAGCAGAATGGAACTAGACATGGCCCTGTGTGTAGGAAGCACAGTTCTTTTGTTCTGAGCAAGCTCACTGTTCTGGGCCTATAGGAAACACAGTAGAGTACAAGAGTGCTCTTCTCTCAAAAGTAGAGTGTGTTTCTTGTAAGGCGAGCTAGCATTTGTTTCCCAGTCCTAAATGGAGTTGAATCTCATGCAGTTTCTATTCCTACGAGCAAGAGTTGTTTTCTGGTAAGAAGAGTCACTATAGCGCTCCCATTGCCATACACAGTGCAAATAGCACTGGCGCCTGTTCGCAGCAAGTACAGTGTATTGGACTGAAGAGATGCCACTGTTCTTGTCAGTTTCCTAATCAGAGTTGAACTAGATATGGCCCGTGTGTGTAGGAAGCACAGTTCTTTTGTTCTGAGCAAGCTACTGTTCGGACCCCCTAGGAAACACATTAGAGTAGAAGAGTGCTCTTTTCTCAAAAGTAAATTGTGTTTCTTGTAATGCGAAATAGCGTTTGTTTTCCAGTCCTCAATGGAGTTGAATCCCATGCAGTTTCTGGTCCTACGAGCAAGAGTTGTTTTTCTGGTAAGAAGAGTCACTATTGGGCTCCCATTGTCATACACAGGGCAAATAGCACTGGCGTCTGTTCCCAGCATGTACAGTGTATTGGACTGAAGAGGATCTACTGTTCTTGTCAGTTTCCTAAGCAGAATGGAACTAGATATGGCTCTGTGTGTAGGAAGCACAGTTCTTTTGTTCTGAGCAAGCTCACTGTTAGGACCATATGGAAACACAGTAGAGTAGAAGAGTGCTCTTTTCTCCAAAGCAGAGTGTGTTTCTTGTAAGGCGAGCTAGTGTTTGTTTCCCAGTCAGAAATGGAGTTGAATCACATGCAGTTTCTTGTCCTATGAGCAAGAGTTTTTTTCTGTTAAGAAGAGTCACTATTGCGCTCCATTGTGATACACAAGGCAAATAACACTGGCGTCTGTTCCCAGCATGTACAGTGTATTGGACTGAAGAGGATCTACTGTTCTTGTCAGTTTCCTAAGCAGAATGGAACTAGACATGGCCCTGTGTGTAGGAAGCACAGTTCTTTTGTTCTGAGCAAGCTCACTGTTCTGGCCCTATAGGTAACACAGTAGAGTAGAAGAGTGCTCTTTTCTCATAAGCAGAGTGTGTTTCTTTAAGGCGAGCTAGCATTTGTTTCCAAGTCTTAAATGGAGTTGAATCACATACAGTTTCTGGTCCTAGGGAGCAAGAGTTGTTTTCTGGTAAGGAAAGTCACTATTGCGCTCCCCATTGAAAAACACAGTGCAAATAGCACTCGTGTCTGCTTCCAAAAAGTGGAGTGTATTGGACTGAAGAGGAGCTACTGTTCTTGTCAGTTTCCTAAGCAGAGTTGAACTAGATATGGCCCGTGTGTGTAGGAAGCACAGTTCTTTTGTTCTGAGCAAGCTCACTGTTCAGACCCCATAGGAAACACATTAGAGTAGAAGAGTGCTCTTTTCTCAAAAGCAGATTGTGTTTCTTGAAAGGCGAATTAGCGTTTGTTTCCCAGTCCGAAATAGAGTTGAATCCCATGCAGTTTCTGGTCCTACGAGCAAGAGTTGTTTTCTGGTAAGAAGAGTCACTATGCGCTCCCATTGTCATACACAGGGCAAATGGCACTGG